>NC_092864.1:11184152-11291555 GCF_032062135.1 Pyxicephalus adspersus
CCCCCCCCCCCCCCCAGTCAGCGATGTAAGAGCCATTCTTCCTACTGACCACCATGCTAATGTACTGTGAGCTGTGGATATAGAAAATATAGTAGGAGTTTCTTAAGAACATAAAGTTTTCCGAAGGGTTCTCCCATGTTGAAAAAAAATGTCAAGAAAGGTTGATGTAACCAATGGGTTATATTTAGTTAGCTAAATCACTGTACATCACTGACCAACTACTATTAGCAAATTTATTTAATTTATAATAAATTGTAATTTGAAACTAGTATGTGAAGTCCAGGCTTCTCCTGAAAGAGAAAGATCTGTATTGTCCCCTACCATGCAGCACTCACTATAGCTGTTGCTCTCATTGAGCTCTGCACATTTCAGCGCCCCATTACCCAATATCACCACAATCATCTTATATTCTGTACTGTAATAAGGTGTTTTGTAAATGGCAAAAAGTGGGGAGGAGAGTGACACTGTGAAAACATTTTAGGAAATCAATGTTAATTGCAAAGAGAGCCCTGCTTAGATGTCATACATCAGTAATGGACACTAAACTAAAGCAAAATCAAAGAAAACAGAATGAGAATGTAGGGTAAAATCTGTAAATGAGACATCTGTTCTAGTCACCCCTCCCTAAGAGGTAAAATCTCTCATTTACAGGTTGGGATTCCCCTCCTGTTATAACTCTGAATAAGAAGTAAAATAAATCTCCCCAACAGGACATGTATAATAGGCTTTAAATCTTCCCAACTTATATTATTTGCTTATATATACACTTTCAAGGTTACATTACTAAAACATGAGTTCTGATTGGTTTCTGCAGGTTCACCGCATTTACAACCTGCAAGTGCGTGTAAATAAGATCGACATGGTTATGATGCATTCTATGAAAGAAAATAACATCTCATATTAATTACATATTGGGCAGTGAGTGACATTGTCACATAAAGACACCTTGTAACAAGCCTTGTCATCAATTAGAGAATTTCTCCTTTTGATTGTGAAGCCTGCACAAAGGCCGGAGATTATCTGTAGGGCGTGGATCATGTAACACTCTGCTTCTGTCCTCAATAAATGTTCTGTAATAGGAGCTTATTTTGAAAATAAAATGCAATTAAAATGAAAGCGCTCACAAGTGTTTTTCAAATTGCTGTAAGCAGAATGAAGGACACTTTTCAATGATGACAAATTTGATGATTCCAAATCCTTACCTGCCCTATGAATAACTGAAGAACATCCCAAATATATAATGTTCCCTGAGACTTTAATAATAATATATTGTCCTAATATTAGTTGTGTTCTCCTGGAAATTGGTCCCCTGACATTTTTTAGTTGTGTTCTACTGGAACTTAGTCATTTATTACTTTGTTCTCCTGGAACTTGGAACCCTGTCATTTATTAGTTGTATTCTTCTGGAACTCGGCCCCCTGTCATTTATTAGATGGGTTCTCCTGGAACTCAGCCTCCTGTCATTTATTTTGGTCATTTATTAATTGTGTTCTCCTGAAACTTGAACCCCTGCCATTTATTAGTTGTGTTCTTCTGGAACTTGGTCCCCTGTTATTTATTAGTTGGGTTGTTCTGAAACTCGGTCCCCTGTCATTTATTAGATGGGTTCTACTGGAACCTGGTCACTTGGTATTTATACGTTGGGTTCTACTTGAACTTGGACCCCTGTTATTTATTAGTTGAGTTCTACTGGAACTTGGTCATTTATTAGTTGGGTTCTCCTGAAACTCGTCCCCTATCATTTATTAGTTGGGTTCTCCTGAAACTCGTGCCCTGTCATTCATTAGTTGGGTTCCAATGGAATTTGGTCATTTATTACTTGAGTTCTTCTGGAACTTGGTACCCTGTCATATTTTAGTTGGGTTCTATTGGAACTTGGTCATTTATTAGATAGGTTCTACTGGAACATGGCCCCCTGCAACTTATTAGTTGGATTCTCCTGGACCTTGGTCCCTAGTCATTTATTAGGTGAGTTCTCCTGGAACTCCGTCCCCTGTCATTTATTAGTTGGGTTCTACTGGAACTTGGTCACTTGTTATTTATAAGTTGGGTTCTCCTGGAACTTGGACCCTTGTTATTTATTAGTTGAGTTCCAGTGAAACTTGGTCATTTATTAGTTGGGTTCTCCTGAAACTCGGTACCCTGTCATTTATTAGTTGGGTTCTACTGGAATTTGGTCTCTTATTAGTTGGGTTCTCCTGAAACCCGGTGCCCTGTAATTTATTAGTTGGGTTTTACTGGAATTTGGTCATTTAATAGTTGGGTTCTTCTGGAACTCGGTCCCCTGTCATTTATTAGTTGGGCTCTTTTGGAGGTTGGTTATTTATTAGAGAGGTTCTCCTAGAACTTGGTCCCCCTGCCACCTATTAGTTGGGTTCTTCTGGAACTTGGTCCCTAGTCATTTATTAGTTGGGTTGTGCTGATGCTAAGCTCCTAATATTTTGGAATGAACAGGAACTGGCACAATCGTTCCCAAACATAAGTGCTTTAAACTATTTCCAAGAGCAGGAACTCAATCATTAAGTTTAGTTACACTACCAATAACTATTATGTGGCACAACTCACACAATTAATTTTTTGAAAGATTATCATAATCAACTGACTAAAAACATCCGATGACAATGCTCTCAATGAGTTAAAAATGAGTCAGGTATGTAGGGTTGCAGCTATGAAACATGATATTGGGTGTATCTTTCTCAACCCCGTACTTTGCTGAATATTTATATACCTGTGTCATAATAAGCATAAAAATCCCCATGTCTGACCTAGATGAGGAGTTCTAGAATGCAGAATCTGCAAAACGTTAAAACATTTCCCAGGTATGGTGTACTCTCTTCGCTAGCCACTAATAGGAGATTTAATTTTTTTTTGTACTTTACCAATTATCTCTGTATATCTCTACATCTAATAACCATACCGGACAAACCAGCTGATTTAAATATCCTGAAAACATAACCTTAATATAAGAAAATAATGCTCAAAAAAGACAACTCTTGGCAAACATAACTGGAAGTGATTTTAGCACATACAGTACATTGATTTTAAAACTTACAACTAACTCTTGTCTGTGAATGAACATCTGAAGGACATACCAAGCTGAGTTCTTATACAGTCCCTCATGGCACTGAGCCCCAGAAGATCCTTAATACCAAATAACAGATGACTAAGCTTCTGGATAACCCAATCAATAAATGTCATGGGACAGATCCCTAGTAAAACTCAAATAAAACAGATGAATGACTGAGCTACAGAAGGGCCCAAACAATAAATAACAGGTCGTAGAGCCCCAGTAGAACTCAACTAATAATTGATGTGTAGAAGAACTCAATTTATTAAATGACAGGTGAGATAGCCCCAGTAGAGCCCACTTAAAAACTGACTGAGGTCCACTAGAACTAAACTATTAAATGGGAAGGGACTAAATCCCAGTAGGCCTCAATTAATAATGACATGTAATAGCTGACAGAAGAATTCTACTAATATCTAAAGAGGACAAAGCTCCAGGAAAATCCAACCAATAAATGACATTGGGCAGAGCCCCAGCAGAAACAATAAGTGACTAAGCAGGAGAACCCAAACAATAATTTAGAGGAACAGATTTGAAAGGGACCAAGCTGTAGTAGAACCCACACAATAACTGGACAGTCCAACTTGACAGAAGACTAAGGCCCTGATCTATGAAAGCTCCCCAAGGCTGGAGAGAATACACTTTCAGAAGTGAACTGGGTGATCCAGAAAACATGGAATGGATTTTTCAAAATCATTTGCTAAAAAATGTTTTGAATGCTGGGCCAGATCCATTCCAGGTTTGCTGGATCACCCAGCTTCACTGATGAAAGTGTATTCTCTCCAGCCTTGGAGAGCTTTCATAAATCAGGGTCTTAGTCTTAGAAGCTGGTGGTTTTTGGGAAAATAGAGATTTGCCTGTAAAGGAGCAAAGAAAGAAGTAGGGTGATGGTCCTTCAGAAGGACTGAATGAATTCATAGTATTTCAGCCTGAAGTTTAAGCCCAAGGAGAACACACACATAGGGCTAAGCTCCAGGAAAACCAAAATAATAAATCACTAGGCACAAATCCCCAGTAGAACCCTACCTAAAACAGATAAATGACTGAGCTACAGAAGGGCCTATCTAATAATTGACAGAGAACACAGCCCCACTGAAGCACACCCATAACTGGGTAATAAATGACTGAGGACAGAGCCCGAGTAAAACTCACTTAAATATTTACTAAGCTCTAGAGGAACCCAACCAATAAATGAGAGGGGAATAAATCTCAATAGAACCCAATTAATATTGGACATGTAATAACTGACAGAGGAATGTTACTAACATCCAATGAAGACCATGTTCCAGGAGTATCCGACCAATAATATACAGGGGACCAAATCTCAGTATAACCTAACCAAAACCTGACAAGTAACAGAACTTGAGAAGGACCCACCCATAACTATGACAAGGGACAGAGCCCAAGCGGAACCAAAATAATAGGCGACCAAGCTGGAGAACCCATTTATTACCAGACAGGAAAAGAGGCCAGGAGAAATTCTACTAAAAACTAACAAGGAGAATGAGCCCCAGAAGACCCCAACCAATAGCTTGTAGGTGGCCAAGTGTCAGTAGATCCTACACGATAGGTGAATGGGAACTAAGCCTTGTACAGCCCAACCTGACAGACCAGGAGAACTAAGTAGTAGCAGACAAGGAATAAGAAGAAGGCCCTGGTGGCTCTTTGAAAGTAGAGATTTTGCCGGTAAAGGAGCAAAGACAGAACAAGTGGGGCTTTCAGATGGACTGTGGACTGCTACTGTATATGATCGCCTTGCTCTTGAGCCTGAAGAGCCAATACATATGGGGCCAAGCTACAGAAAATCCCAACCTTTAACTTACTCAGCCCCAGGAGAAGGTACTACTAATCACGAGGGACTGACTTCCATAGAGCAGGGTGGCCGAGTTGGGTTTGTGAAAGAAGAGCCTGCAAATGAGCAAAAGCAGCACAAGTGGGGTGGTAGATCCTCGGAAGGGCTATAAACCTTTATATGATTGCTTCATACTTTCACCCTGATTAGAGGGAGAGGCTTTGGCTGTACAAGTTTGTGCAGCTGCTGATGACAAGTTTTCAGAATGATGGAATAGGATGAGCTTGGCAGTTGCTCCTAAATTATGTATATTTGGCACCATCTCTATACTCTATACATCATCAGTAAAGCTGCTACAGGATTAAAGATTACAGAGCTTTTCAATAAAAAAAAAATATGTCAAAAATGATAAAAAGGTTGAGAGGTTCACAGGCAGCTAAAGTTATATGCCACTATTATGGTAGTTGGCCCACTGAGGCAACTGCAAAATGCTTTCAGTGGTGTTCTCAGCAGACCAAAGGGGACCAAATAAGAAAAATTCATTGTTAGGGTTAACAAAAAAATAGATAATTGATAAAGAAAAATAGTTGATTTGTCAGAGTCAGCAATGCAGAACTTGAAAGGGTAATTTGGGAAATAAGGAAGTTTTGTAAGCCGTGTGATGCAGGTAAATGGGCAGGTTTACACAAATCTGTCCAGGAGGGAATTGTGCTGGTTGTTCCTGGTGACTCAGCTTTCATCTGATCCACCCAGCCTCCTTCATACTTGTTTGTTCTCCTAAATCTGTCCTATTCACGAGAGAGAGGTGAGGAAGATCCAGAATTCCACATGTACCTCCCAAACCACCGGAAGGCAGATAAGGGCAGGGTGTTTTTCCCCCTGGCGCTTTTGCTTGATGTGTGGTTTAAGCGTTAGCTTGTCCATTTCTGACATCTACCTGTAAAAATTTTTTATAGTATGTACAACACATTGAAGCTTGAATATTGAGATTACTAATTCCACTCATCAGGGATCAAAGATTTAACAGGTACCTTGTATTTTACAGCAAATACTAAGGCACTAAGATTGTTTTTGTTCTGCTTTAAAGGTTCCTAGCTTTAAATTTTGGCATTTTTAATTGCCAATTTTGTTAAAATTAGTGGTTATCCCACATTTCAGTTGTCTCCAGACCAAGAGTCCTTATTATTATTATTATTATTATTATTAAAGGGGCTGACAATCCTTATTCTATTATTTTACCTCTACTCCCATTCTGTTGACAACTGTAAAATGTGGATACACTTTAGGTATGTTCTCTGACAATGATACACAGGACCAAAAATAGTAAACGAAGGATCTATCTTTATGCAAACTGTAAAAATAAAAAGTTTTTGTAGGAGTAGAACTTACAAAGCTGAAGTTTATTTGATTACAGTTTACCATCCCAGGTTCCTACTCTTCGCCCTTGTCAAAATGTTTTATGTTTACAATAGTTTTATGTTCCCTAACAAATAGCATTACACAGAATAAAGTTGATCTGAAATAAAGAAAAATAAAGATTTGCTATGCTGTGGGGAGTATCATAAATGTTCATCTAAGAAGTATCCTGAAATATGTGCCTCCAACCTATGTACACTGTGAGATCATCTAATGCATTGCTGTATCCGACTCAGAAGACTTGGAGTAAGATTTGGTGATTTCGCCATTGTACTGCTCACTGTTCTCCTTGCTGGAGACACTGTCATGAGGAAGAAAAGCCCTGCATATACCACAATAGCCGAATCCGCATGGAAACACAGAGCAGAACTAGGCATGATAGGTCAATATGGGGAAAAGATCAACTACAGGGACACCACGTATGATAAGCCCTACTCTGCTTGGCAATTATGGAACCTGGCCGTCATACCATTGAAGCAGGCACAGCATGAGAGCGTCCATTAGGAGGACAAATCACGGGGCACATTTGGATGTCAGTGCCTCGTTGCTGGAGACACTGACATGAGGAAGAAAAGCCCTGCATATACCACAATAGCCGAATCCGCATGGAAACACAGAGCAGAACTAGGCATGATAGGTCAATATGGGGAAAAGATCAACTACAGGGACACTACGTATGATAAGCCCTACTCTGCTTGGCATCTATTGACTCTACCACTATCTATTGCTAAGTCTGTTACTAGCTTTAAGGTACATTGCTACAATATATAAAATGTGGAGAATGTTTATAACATTTTTTTTAACTTACTGCCTGTCCTTGTGACCACATGGCAGGAACATTCAACATTTTATATTCAATAAAAATCAAATGGGGACACAGGCATGAATAGTAAAGTTAATGAAGGTTGTCTCCTTACCCTTCTATCCATGTGACCCTGCTAGAAATATTTCCCCCAGTTCCTGACCTAGGGATGTTGTCACAGAGATAGGAAGTGAGGAAAAATCAGCAATAAAGAGTCAAACTATATTCCTTCACCAGAAGCTCACATCTGCTGGAGCTTCCTTGCTTGACACATCCCTGACCACAATGAATATTTAGATAACCGCTGCTATAAATACAAATCATTGTTGATGTTTGCGCTCCTCTCTCATGTGTGTGTTATTGTTCTATGATGATGGCAGAGTGTTAATCAGCTGTGTGTTTTGGGTACATATGTTTTGGCAGGTGACCCAAGGTGGGGCGTCATCAATGAAGAACTTCCAATGTGGGTGAAGCATCACAGAATGATTGAGTAGACTGCCATGGGGCATCACGGTATCAGAAAACTAATTGCAATGGGGCGTTTGAAAGGAGGAATGACAGGAATTGATTGAGGCAGCTATTACTAGGCCATTGATCAGAATGTTTACTTTAATGATGACAGGAGTATATTTATATCCCCGCACCCGGGCGCTGTCCTAAATGAACTCATTGTAGTCATAGACATGCAATGAAAGATGGTTGAAAACAACATAACTGGATTGTTGCTGTTGGGTTGACCATACAATGAGGAAAATATCCAAAAGGATAAAAGAGCAGAGCATTGGTTTGCAATAACTGGGAAGTGTTATTTTTTTGTTACTTATTGATTTTTATATTCTCACCATATTGATGTTTTGATATGAGATCAGTCCAGAAGCAAATTATATGCTGTAAGGGAGACGGGTGAGGAAGAAAGCCTCGAAAAAAAATGTACCAACCTGTATTATTATTAAACAGTATTTATATAGCACACCTACACATTACTTAGTATGTATGGACCTTTCATTAAAAATATGGCTAATGTATAATGTAAGGCTTTATCCATATTGGATGAAAAGTTTAGCGTTTTAATTCTAGGGCATGCAAAATGAAGGGGATTAAAGAAAATCTGACTCAGGAAAGGAGTACTAAAAATTTTCAATAGGACCTATACACACAAAGAAGCTGCACATAATCCATGTAATGCATTGACTAGTATTTGTCATTCATGTCACATGTAATGTACAGTACATTATTACAATGCACACTGGTGCAGGCCATGCCTATGCCAGGAATGAAGTTCCTCCCCTTACCGTCCAACTTTTTGTGTGGTCATTACAGAACAAGGGAAATCTAATTCACACCTGATTTTTTTAAAGCTTGCACTCTATTCTTAGCTATGTAAAACAAGCTATCATTTACACATAATTTATGCAGCCGACAATAACAGGATGAATCTTTGGCGCATTGAGTCATTTTCCATGGATCTATCTTTGATATTTATCTTGCAACATGTAGAAACTTCTCCTCCGTATATGCAATAAGTAGGTTAATGGTGCTGCTGTTTAAGGACTGGTTATAGGGCTGTGATGCCATGAGCTGGCATTCAGAGAGCAGAAGTTGTCGCAGATAGTTATTTTAGGGCTCGCACAATGCTGGTTAGCTTGTTGGTAAGTTGTGGCTTGTGTGTAGGGATGAGCGAGCGAGTTTTTTAAACTTGATCTCACGGCGCATTCGGCCGTTCTTGCTTACCGAAATTGTAAGCGAGAATCGCCTGTGTAAATTCGCCGATCAAGCTTGAATAAAAAAAAAAAACGCATTCATTGATCAGCTCAGTGTGCAATCTCCCCCACTAAAGGGTAAATGGGTTACAAGTCTTTCCATTCAAAACCTTTAGTGCTCTCTGATTGGCTAAGGAAAGCTTTCCTCAGCCAGTCAGGGAACACTAGAGGTTTTAAATGGGGATACTTAACCTCTAGTGCCGGGGATCACAAACAGGATTCCCAGGGCTGCAAGAATGATTGCAGCCCTGAGAATCCACTGCGATCCCGGGGCACTAGAGGTTAATTAACCACTAGTGCTCCGGGGATCGCAAACAGGAGGATTGCCAGGGAATCCTGTGAATCCCCTGTAAATCCTCCGATAGCTTTGCGAAATCAATTCGCCGAAATTTTGCGGAACCATCGGAAGTTTGAGGAAATTTTTTGCTTATCACTACTTGTGAGTATATAAAACAGTATAAATTGTACTCCAATGGAGTCAGCCAACACAGTGTTGAACCCAATTTTTTTAAGCTGGGTGGGAAGAAATTGTAGGCAGCCTTTGTATTGTGACCTAACTCTTCCAAAAACAGCCGGGTGGTTACTGAAAAGTGCCGGGTGGTGCGCCCAGCCTAAAGGGACTGGGGAGAACACTGC
Source organism: Pyxicephalus adspersus (assembly GCF_032062135.1). Classification (NCBI taxonomy): domain Eukaryota; kingdom Metazoa; phylum Chordata; class Amphibia; order Anura; family Pyxicephalidae; genus Pyxicephalus; species Pyxicephalus adspersus. Next base: position 11,193,626 of record NC_092864.1, read on the forward strand.
AATAGTACGTGAATTCATGCTTGGGACAAACATAGATCTACATTCACACAACTAGGGTTAGAACAGAGGTTTAAGAGTTTGCATTGAAGCCAGTGATAGCATTACTTTGTTTCTGTGCTCTTTATGGATAAGATTGTGGTTGGTGGGAGGATTCGAGAAGGTGCTATACAAAGCTTCCGTATATCAAGACGACCACTGTAGGTAACAGCCACATGTGATGCTGAATCTCTATGTTTGAAAGAAGTAAAATCCGATAAATGAAAGGATAGGAGCAGGTACTACTGTGCAAGACATAAGGGCAGGAGGGCAAATTGAAAAAAAACAACCCTTCCAAAAAATTGTCATACTTAAAAACAAGTGTTCCTTATTGGAATTCAAACATTTTGATACTTCTGTGTAGTTTCTGTCTACGTGACAGCAAACAGAATTATTGCAACCAGCAATTTCCACTTCCTGTCGCTGTAATTAAATCATATTTGCATTCCAAATGGAAGCCATGTGTGATTTCTGAAACACTGGAGATTAGTGAATTGTATGCAGACAATGAGTCAGGAGACAATGGTAAATGAAATTCACATTAAAGATGAATCAGATTCTCACAGACAGATAATGAATTAGGACATTGATTGAATGGTTTAATGTAACGATTATACAGTGGAGGAATCCTACAGGTAATACCAGAAAATATTGTCACCGCTCACATTCCCCAGTGATTGGGTACTAAACGCCTGACCACAAGTTTTTCTTCATATAGAATATTGAAATTCATTTTTTAGGTTCTGAAAAGTAGAAAAGGGTTTAAAACCTTTTCACCTGCTTGTATTTCATTGCAGAAATTTATGTTTACTTCCTATTTTGGAGACATAATAGGCAAGATGTGAAAATCTCTCCCATCACTTTTAGGCTGAATACACACGTGCCATAATTGTCTACTTCCTATTTTGGAGACATAATAGGCAAGATGTGAAAATCTCTCCCATCACTTTTAGGCTGAATACACACGTGCCATAATTGTCGTTGGAAAGATCTTTCACAATCCTTTCCAACGGCAAAAGACACGATGCATGAATGACTGCTGTACATACATCGCCGCTCTGCTCTATGGAGGGGGGAGGGGAAAGAACGATGAAGCGGCACCCCACTGTGCTCTCTCCCCCTTCACTTTCATTACGATTGTTCGTCGTTCATTGTTCGTGGATCCAACAGGATTGAGCACTAGCACACGCCAGAGTCTTGTCTGATATTAGCTCTGAGGTCGATTATCAGACCAGAATCATCTGACGTGCATACATAGCCTTAGTTTTTGTGACAAGGGAATTATTGTCCATTGGGGATGAGGAGAACAAATCTAATAGGGAATCTAATAGGGGTTCCAACTTTTCTCTTCATAATAAACAACTAAAAAAAGAGTTTTATCTTTATCTAAGTTAAACCAAACCCTCTCTTTCCCACTATGTGTCAGACCTCTGTAGAGAGACCATTGCTTCCACAAAGAGGGTCCTTCTCTGTAGCATTCTGGCAAGGGACTGGCTTTAATAGTCTGCTTTTTAAACAAAGAAAATTGTAAGACTTTGAATAGCTTTTGTTTTGATGCACTTGGATGCACCTTAGCCATATTTTTTTCTTTCAGTTATTTCTGTTTCATTTTTTCCAAAAAAATGCATTACTGAATAACCAGGCTCATAGTAAAAAAACAAAAATATTTCTCTGGTCTATAAAGGGTATACAGGTACGAGCATAGCCGCCATCCCGGGAGAAACAAGGGGTACTTCTGTACCGGGCCTGATCAGAAAAACTTGACTTGGAACTTTTAGACATGGATGAGGGGGCCCAGGAAATTTACCTGGTGCGGGGCCCAGAAATGACTGGTGGCAGTCCTCAGTACAAGACCTGAAATGGTTATTGTTGGCTTATTCTGTGTTTATTAAAGTTATTCAATCTCTGTTTAGTTACACAATGATAAAGTTCCAAGCCTATTACATGCCAACTGATCACCTGTGTGTCTTTATTTATTGTTCTTGTATGATTGTTATTGTTCATTGTTGTTTGGTTCATGTGTTTGTTGTTATGTCATGTGAGCACTGGTATCTCTGCGTGTGATTCTCTAATTACCAAAATGTCAATCACAGGTTGAAATGAACATGGTCCTAGCACGGTGTATCTGACTGTACACAAGAATCCATGCAAAATAGGGTATAACAAAGATTCTCAGTTCTCCTCTGTTCTCCCCTCAGCTCTGTATTGCATGAGAGCAAGCAACTTTATCTAGACTGAGGGGTGCAATTTCTGAGATTGTCGTCAGTCTGCTGCAGGCAGAAGGAAGCAAATCTTCAGTCTTCCACTTATGAGCACAGCTGAAACTGTGCAGGCACCAGGAATTACATACTTTGTTATCTCTGGAAGTGGATGCTGATGGGACTTGAGATGCCTCTGTGATAGAATTGGGGGGATGTTACTGTGGTCTTTTCGAGAGGTAATAAATCTCTGGAAGTATTATATGCACTTCAGAAAAAAATGTATATTTGATGCCCTTTAATTTTTTTTCAAGCAGATCACAAAACATTTGTAATCAATCACAAAAAAATAAATACTGAAGAGCCCAATGCTGTCTGCTCTTGGGAAACCATGGAAATCCCTTTTTCTATTTACAGCCCTGACATCAGATAGTGTATACGTCTCTCCCCTAGTACAGTACATGGTTGGATCTAATATTATTACTATTAATATTATTATTATTATTATTAATAATATTATTAATAAACAGGATTTACATAGTGGCAACATATTACACAGCGCTGTACATTAAATAGGGGTTGTAAATGACAGACTAATACAGACAGTGACACATGAGGAGGAGAGGACCCTGCCCCAAATAGCTTACAATCTAGGATGTTGGGGAAGTAGCACACAATAGGAGGGAGATATGAAATGGTGGGAAGTAGTGAGGGTTTAGGAGACAGAAGAAGACGGGTAGATGAGATTGAAGCGTTGAGTTTGAGTGCTCCTTTAAATGAGTAGAACGTTGGAGCAAGCTGAATAGGATGGGGAAGACCATTCTAGAGAGTCGGGGCAGCTCTAGAAAAGTCTTGGAGCCGTGCGTGTGATGGGGTTATGAGTGAGGAAGTCATTAGCAGGTCATTGAAGGAGCGAAAAGAGCAGCTAGGGGAGTATTTTTCTATCAGGACAGAAATGTAAGTGGGACAATAACTGTGGAGGGGTTTGAAGGCAAAGCACAGGAGCTTGAGTTTGATTCTAATATGAATTGGAAGCCAATGAAGAGAACTACAAAGAGAGGCAGCAGAAGATCTATAGTGTCAGATTTGTACCGTGGTCATTCAATCTACACCGTGCACAGGAATACACAGATACTGGGCGCCGCCATGTCACCCACATCCTGTGGTGAGCTGAGACATCCGGCCTTTGCAGTCAGCTGCCTCGTTCTGTGGGAGTCCAGCCAAAGCAGACATGTTCCCAGATAAGGGATCCCAGTTGTGCTCTTCATCCTAAATGTTACTTGTTATCATGATACCGGGCTTTCATTCTTTGATAAACTTTACAAGGATGCCTGGGAATTCTGAATAAACAAATGGCCCATAAAGGTAAAAGGCTGTCTCTGTTTTTAAAGTTTATAGATTGATATTTAATAGGGATTTTTCTGCCTAACATCAAATAAGTATTTAATAGAATGTGAAATTGTGACATCTGGTATGCTTGTTGGCAGCTTCTGTCCATCTGACAGGTGGTCTGGTCTCTGGTAGAAGACGGTACGGAGGGGAAGTTCTTTAATACCTGGTTCTACTGGCTACAGTATCAAGACTCCCCTGACTATAGAACGTATCTATCTCAGGTAACATAGGGAAAAATCTGCCACATATAGTATTTTAAGTGTTACAGTTAGGTCCATAAATATTTGGACAGAGACAACTTTTTACTAATTTTGGTTCTGTACATTACCACAATAATTGTAAATGAAACAACTTAGATGCAGGTGAACTGCAGACTTTCAGCTTTAATTCAGTGAGTTGAACAAAAAGTTTGCAATAAATGGGAGGAACTAAAGCCTTTTTTTACGCAATCATTTCATTTCAGGGGCTCAAAAGTAATTGGACAATTAACCCAAAGGCTATTTCATGGGCTGCTGTGGGCAATTCCTTTGTTATGTCATTATCAATTAAGCAGATAAAAGGCCTGTCCTACCTTTTATCTCCACCCCTGTATGTTTTATTCCAATGAATGGAGATTTTGGTCTTATTGTTGTTCTAAGCCAGGGGTCGGCAAATTTTTTGGACTACTAGGCTATTTCAGGAGGTCAAGACGGCACACTAGGCCAGAGGAAACAAGGTGTCCAAGGAAAGGTTTTCTATTTAAAAATACAGTACGATCAATGGGAAACATGATGTTGCATGTTCTTAGAGACAGATATCAGGTTCTAGTAACTAATCATTAATATATGAATAATTACTGATCATATATTAATCATCTGATAAATTATGTATCATTAGTTTATTGGTTGATATAACTTACTTTTAAACTTACTTTATTCCTTTTTTCCTGGCTCTCTGTTACTGCTATTGCATCTAGTCCCATGTGCCATGTGTAAGCACCCGGGAACACGTGGGACACAGGACTCCTATCAGCGAGGGACTCTCTCAAATCCCGCGCTGATGGCTCCACCCCAACAGGAACACCCCTGAAGGGAAATCCCTCTCCTCCGAAGGCTGCAGTAAATAGGGAAGGGAGCCACTACATAGAGGCTCAGGAGCCTCGGGTTGCCGACCCCTTTCGGCTGGGATAAGGCCAGATCATAAAAAAACCAGGGGGCGTTAGGCCGGAACAAACTACTGGATAGGCCGTATCTGGTCTAAAGACTGGAGTTTGCCAACCTCTGTTCCAAGCTATTTCCACACCTTTTGAAACTATGCTGCCTTTGTTTGTTATACATTGGTTATTTAAAAAAAGTAAAATAAAAAAAAATTAAAGAAGACAGGTGTCACTCCGCTGAGCCTTTAAAGCAGAACTATATATAAAAATTAAAAAATTGTAATCATGCAGGTCCTTTAAAGCATAAAGGTCAGGTGATGTCTCTTCTGCAAAAAAAAAAAAACATACCTGCTTGTTTGCTTTAAAAAAGGTCACCTGTCACTGTTCTGTCATGAGCTCTGCTATCTTCTTCTTCAGCATTTGTTTTTAAAGATTAGGATCAGGCAGATAACTATCTTTAATTCATGCAAGAATAATTGATTCTGGTTCCATATATATATATATATATATATATATATATATATATATAACATTTAGAAGTATATTATTGCAAATTATTTTTTATCAGTAACTATGCTTCCAGGACCTATATGTTTGCCTGATTATGAAACTTTAATTTACAGCAAAAGTATGCCAATATATGCACAACTATAGAGGCAGCGCTTTAACTGTATCAATCTCAGGAATGTCCCCTCCCGCCCCTCTATTCTAATTCTGCAAACTCCATAGGTACCTTCAGTTTTTTACACTTCTGTGGTGTCTTTTAGTGATATAGGGACCAGAGAAAGAATCACAGTGTATAGCAGGAATACAAACATCCAACATTCCCAGAAGTGTTACGCTGATTGTTTTGGAGATGCAGGTAACTCTTGCAATGAAATGGGGATTTCACATAGTTGGTCTCCTATGTCTGATTTTTTGCTATTTTGGGATATTTCCCTTTTATCAATGATGCAGATAAACCCTGTTCTCATGCTGCCCTCTTATGGATTAATTGGGATTTGCAAGTGACCACTACAATTAGTCGGTTAATTTTAGGAGAACAAAGAGCATGAGAGTTTTTTTTTTTATCACATGGAGGGGGTATAACTTGATTCAAAAGAAGAACTTCAGACCATAAGCATTAGCATTATTGGTACTCATCTACTTCTCATTTATATAGTTCATGATATAGCCAGTAGCTTTTGGTCAATTGGATACAATAGAATTTGTTCTGCAATAATAAAGATGTTCTAATGCATATATATATATAAGACTCAGTTCACATTTATAGTCACTCTTATGATTAAGATATCTTAATCACCTCAATATAAGACAGAATTTTAACCCTAACCCTCAACCCATTCCATTGGAGAATCATTTTGTTTAAATGTTACCTGGGAGAAAGTCTTTAAAGGCAAAGTCATATCACTATTTAGCTTTAGTATCATCATTCTCCTCCTGCAGATCATAAAAAAGGAGTCGGGAGGCCTTAGTTCAGGGAAGGGGGGTGTTGTGGAGACCAGTCATTGAAAGAACAATTTAGGGGTCTATTCTTGGCATTAAGAAATGGTGATGTTAAAAAAAAATCTGAAAAATGGAGATAAAATGGTGCTGGTGGCTGTTTGAAGAACTGCCCTGACACCACAATGCTTGCTTTATTTTTTTTATTCTCAATCTAAACAACAGCTCAAAGCATCCATACAGAATTAAATAAATCTTACTTGACAGAAATGGAGAATTCTCCAGGCGAACTTTCACTATCACGGATCAGGAAGGCTCCTAGAAATCTCCTTTTCAGCAAAATTTCCTCCGCTACCTGCCTTGAGATCCGACCGGCATACCACCTATATGATGAATGTAAAGCCTCTATTATTTAAGGTTAATTGACAAAAAAATGACACCAATACAAGTAAATTGTGATACTGTATAGTGCTAAGTAGAGTTTTTCTTTAGAAAAACACAACGTAGGCTGTATTTGTTGCACACCCTACTTGCAGATCCGTACAGTACTCTAAATTCCACCACGTGTTGCAGTATAAGTCGTGGTTTCTGTGGTTTCCTATCTGCTTCACTGAGTTCAGGGAAATAACCCAGCACAACAGATGTGTTCTTAGCTTCATCACCAGTGCTGGGAATAAGGGCACCTACAGTCTAGTTCTATACATTGAACCCCACCTTACAGCAGAGCTCATGATGTTTTACACTCATGTACATACAGTCATGTAAAAAAGGTAAGTGCACCTCATGGAAATTGTTAACATTGTCACCTAGATCTTGTACTCATTAGATCTTCAATCGAAAAGTACCTACATATAAAGGTTATATTCAAAATTGTCATGGTGTATTTAGACTCACTGTTATCCATATCTCCCCTCAGGCACGTTGTCTTGGTGTCACCTTTGACTCGGCCCTCTCATTTACCCCCCATATTCAGAACATTTCCAGGTCCTGTCACTTTCACCTGCGCAATCTCCAAAATCTGCCCCTACCTGTCCCCTGAGACCACCAAACTCCTTGTACACGCTCTTATCATCTCTCGTCTGGACTACTGTAACCTCCTCCTCTCTGGTATTCCACTATCCCGACTCTCTCCTCTACAATCTATTATGAATGCTGCAGCCAGACTCATCCATCCTTCCCTCCGCTCCTCTTCCGCTGCATCTCTTTGTAGTTCTCTTTTTGGCTTCCATTTCACCTTAGAATCAAATTCATCTCCTGTACTTTGCCTTCAAATCCCTACACAGTTCTTGTCCCACTTACATTTCTGACCTGATAGAAAAATACTTCCCTAGCCGCTCTCTCCGCTCCTCCAATGACTTACTAATGACTTCCTCACTCATAACCTCATCACACGCACGGCTCCAGAACTTTTCTAGAGCTGCACCAACTCTCTGGAATGGTTTTCCTCGTCCTATTCCGCTTGCTCCTACTTTCTGCTAATTTAAAAGAGCCCTCAAACCCAACACTTCAACCTCACCTACCCATCTTCTTCAGTCTCTTAAACCCTTACTACTCACACACCATTCCATATCTCCCCTCTTATTGTATGATACTTCCTCAACCTCCTAGATTGTAAGCTCTTCAGGCAGGGTCCTCTCCTCCTCTTGTGCCACTGTCTGTATCTGTCTGTCATTTGCAACCCCTATTTAATGTACAGAACTGCCTAATAAGTTAGTGCTATATAAATCCTGTTTATTATTAATATTAATATTATTTAAAAATAATATTAATAGTAATATTAATACCATGAAATCATTAATAAGCAGACTTGTTGTATAAAAGCAGTAGATACAATGCAAAAGCCATCACTTCATATCCATGAAATTTAGAAGAGGATGTTGCAAATTAGGTGCCAATGATTGGAATCTCCTTTGGGAGTGATGGAACTTATCCTAACCTCAAATATGGGGGGACTGGTGTCCTCTTGCTTTTTTGCTATTGATATGTATGGTGTCATCATAACAAGATCAAAAGGGCTCTATGGTCCTCAAAAAAACAGTTTTGATTGGCTATATGTCTATCAATTAAAAAAAAGGGATCAGGTAATTTTTTGACATTCATCGTCCCATTGTAAGGAATAGAATCTTCAAGTGTCCTCAATTTTAAAGGGCACTTTTTTGCCTGAAGGAGTCTCTGAGCCCCCCTAAAATTACACTGTGGGATACTGAGGTAATTGTAAGGACCCTCTCCTCCTCTTGTGTTACTGTCTGTATCTGTCTGTCATTTTCAACCCCTATTTAATGTACAGCGCTGCATAATATGTTTGTGCTGCTTGATAATAATAATAATAATAATTCTGGCAACAGTAAAAGTAATAGTGCATGCACTGTCAATTACAGACTGCCTCAATAAAACAGCATTGAATAGTATTCCAGGAAAAGTCTTTGCTGCCTAAGAAGAACATTAAAGCAATATTACAGTTTGCTATTGAGGATATAGGGAGGGGAATATAGGGGTAGGGAAAGACTGGGCCTTTTGGAACAGTGTGCTATGGACTGAATAATCCAAGATAGAGTTTGTCCACATCAAGCATTCCCACGCTGCTCTACATCTTTCCTGGCATCGGCAGCTGCTGTCCTTGCATTTTTCTTCTCTGCCTCCTCCGCCTTGCAATAACAACAGTGAAGGAAGAAGGAAAGATAAGATGTAAGGACAGCAGCCACCAGCAAACACAGAAGCACTGGAATGCTTGACAGATAAAAATGACATTGGCACCTCCATTCTCAGGTCCCCTTGTGACCATGAGCGTGATCATTACAAAATGACTTTGGGTGGAATTCATTGATCTAAGTTTACTTACGGATGAGGCTTGACTTTTATGTAATTCTTAGGAATGTAGCCCTCGTTTCCTTTAAGTTCTGCTTTGTACCAATTCTGATCATCTTCCATATTGAGGATCTAAAAGACAACATGAAGTTTGTGAATATTGATCATAAACACTCCAATCAGAGACAAAAAACTGGGTTTCGAAAATAAGAATACAGATGAAACAGAGAAAAACAAAAAGTACCTATTGTGTTTGTTTACTCTCATAACATGGAATAATGAATATGCAGACTTATGAATATTGTTTCATAACAAGTGCATGCATGCTAAGAGGGGCGTCATTATTACTTTTGCAGGTATGTATTACTGCTCATAGAGATCACTGTACTCCCCTGAAGATGGGTTCACCTGTTTTTTTTTTCTCTTCTGAAGGATAAAGCCATATTTGTGTAGGCTTTGTGTTATTATAAATATTTAGTATATATATATATATATATATATATAAATGTATATATTTTAGGCACCCCATTAGTAAAAAAAAAAAAAAAGTTCGCTAAGGCCTTATTTTTAGAATGTGTAGCTTGGTCTAGATTTGTTCCCTCTAGGGAGTAATAGTTGGTTACTTTCCGTCACAGGGGAGGAACCCGTGCTTAGCAAGATAGGAACTAATCACTACTCAAGCTGCATTTACCTACTGGACCTGGAAAAGTGTTTATCAAACTTTTTAACACTTGGAATAACCTTAAGATCTTCAGGGAACCCCTTCTATAATTATTATATCCACAGCTCACAGTACATTAGTGTAGTGGTCATTAGGAAGAATTCATCTTACATTGCTGGCCATTGAGAAGAATTCCTCTTACAGATAGCCAAAAAGATCATCGGTGTCACGTAAACTGACCTGAGAGGTACAAATTACTAAAGGAACCCCCCAGCAACCAATGGAGGAACTCTGGTTGAGAAACTCTGCCCTAGAGTTTTCTAAATGTGCACCTCAAACAGGGAACTGAAACTGCAGGGAAAATCTCCAGCCATGGATGTGTAGCAGTCATGGGGATAAGGGCAAGGGATCTGGGGACCAGGAGCCTGGCTGGGCCAGGGCTAGAACAATGGATTACTGATAGGACGAGTTTGGTTTTCAGTGAGACTTAGGCTGCGTACACACATGCAATAACTGTCGTTGGAAACGAATGATCCATGAAAGATTGTCCGATAATTGTTAACATAAAAAGTGCACAACGACTGGTCAACGACACCCAATAATGAGGAATCTCGCTGGAAATGAACAACCGTTCCGGCGAATCTGATTGGGCGATGATCTGTCGCAATCTATTGTGTGTACGGTCGTTCAATGATGGTGATACACTGTGATACACTTTCTCCTGTACATGTCACTTCCTGCAAAACGAATGATCCATGATTATTCCTGATTATTTTGAACGATCGTATTCTACACAATTCTGTACATGATGTAATGATACAGTCGTTCAACAATAATCCACCAATAACGTTCATTTGACGATCTTTCAAACAAACGTTCATAGTGTGTACACTATTGGTGGATTATATTTGAACGATCGTATCGTTACAGCATGTACAAAATTATGCAGAATTAAATCGTTCAAAGTAATCGGGAATAATCGTTGATCGTTGGTTTTCAAGGGATAATTATTTCACGTGTGTACCTAGCCTTAGCCTTCTTAGGACAAACATAAAGAGAAGGGAACCATAAGTGAGAACAAGAACCTATCTGTTCTAAATTCAGAACTGTAACTTCAATGGAGAGACCTATTCCAAAGGAGAGAAGCTTCCCTTGCTATTGAGTTGAGTTAGAACCTTTCCTTTCTATTGAGTTGAGTTACAATAAACTACCCTTAAATGTAATAAAATGTAACCCCTTGTGATTTCTATTTCCACACCACCAGGAAGAACCTGGGAAAACCCAGCCGCTCCTCAATGGGGGGGGGGGTGAGTGGTACACGTTACCATATTTATTTGTATAAGTGCTATTTCTGGTTGTTTTATAAAGATTGCCTGGGTACCTAAAATAAATCAGACTAATATCTGTTTAGGATCTAGTTTTATCAGCTAAGTACACACTTTGGGGATCCTTGGAACCCCCTGAAATGCTTTGAAGTTTTAACCCCTGGCACTGGTGTCAGCGGCGTTAAATTTTTCATTCAATAGTGGCCAGTGGTAGTAGCATTAATCAGCTAGCATTTCTGGTGACTAGCAGACTATAGCAATAACCCCCCAATTTTGTGGTCAGTGGTTGGCTATAATACCACCCCCAGTATTGGTGGTCAGTGTCTGCCCCAAACACTAACCACCCCCCATCATCGGCTTTGTCAGTGGGTGGCTTGAACACAACTCACCTCCCAACACTGGTGCTCAGAGATGGTGATAAACACTCCTTGGCACTGATGCCTGGTGCTACTTTCCTAAAGGTACTACCCCACACACTGGTCCTGATTTATTAAGGCTTTTCAAGACTGGAGAGGATACACTTTAATCAGGGAAGCTGGGTGATCTAACAAACTTGGAATGGATATGGTCCAGGATTCAAAACACTTGCTAACAATTAGCAAATGACTTTGAAGAAATCCATTCCAGGTTTGCTGGATCACCCAGCTTCATTGATGAAAGTGTATCTTCTCAAGCCTTTAATAGACTATTGGTTTGCTTTTTTTTTTTTTTTTACTTTTGGCTGACATTTTGTTTTAATTCTGTTCTTACATATTCAGGATTTTTCTTTTACGTTTGCAATAATTTTTTTTGGTGTTTAAAGCACTGAGCACAAAACTAACACAACAATGTTAATATGAGTAAAAAAAGCATCATTGTACCAGGAAAACATTGCTGAATTGTGATTTGTATTTTTCCTATATGCAGAAACCACAACATTAGATCTGATTAAAAAAAGAAAATGTTGCCTGATCCCAGCACATCTGTGTACCGCACAGGCAGGAAGAAAACATCCTGTTTATATGAACTGGGATATTTTTAGGGTATTTTTTGGCCATTGACATTGAATCCTACATATTATTAACCCATTGGAGTTCAAATTCTGAGTTCCAAAACCAACATTTTGCGTCACGGAGGCCAATGAGCTTGAAGTCATTGTAACTTAGTGATAGTACATAGAGAGGCCTAAACATGACAAGTTTAACTCTTTGATTGCAGAAGAGAAATGTAAATATTCTGCAGAGCGGCTCAATTTGTTTTAACATTATTCTTAAAATTCTTCTCTGAACACCAACAGCATTTTTTTAAATCCCGAGAATAACATCCCACGGTGATTTGTGGAAACTGTGCATTGTTTTGGCAGTGGCGACTTTTCCATATTTTCACAGCTGTAGCCATACTCTATGTAATATTTTTAATTGATTATTCAAAAAGATGCTTTTCCATCAATCATTGCTGATCGATATATAGACAGAAGGTCAATTGAAATAGATTAGACACAGAAATGTTTTATTTTGTATCAACTTGGTATTAATAGTAATAATTAATGGTAAACTCACACGCTGCTTGATGGGTTCCCAACCAAGCAAGTAATCAATATCTCTCTTATGTTGATTGTTTACCTGAATTACTTCTGCATACCTATCGACCAGTATATCCAACATTCAAACACCAGCCACTGGGGGGCGCTCCCTACTGTTTCCAATAACAACCCTGCTGTTATAGTAATTGGTGGGGTATTGGTAAAGCAATGCCATTAGACAGTATTTCCTGGGTCGTTCTCCCAACTATAACATAGAATGGACATTTCCTGCTTCCTAAAAGATACCAAGCACTCTGGCATAGGATGTGTGGTGAATGCAAGATCACTAAAAACTTAATAAGTTGCAATAAATTTCATTTTTGCCTTTTGACCTTCTTCAACAGCTCTGGCACCTAAATATCAAAGAGTCTAAGTACAGCAAATCTTAACTGAATGAAATTTGCCTTGTGTACTATAATCCTTTTGCCATTTATTTCTATAAAGCACCTATGTCACCTTTTTTTGCATATATTTTTTGTATATCCAATTCTTGTCTATCTGCACTCCAGCACAAGCTGCACATCCAGGATCAGTTTCCTTACAACAGTGTGCCATGCTTGTACAATGTGCATTGGCAGGGCTGCTAGTAGTCTGTGCCAGGGGTGCATGTGACAGGGTGACAACGCAAGCACAACAGGGAGACAGAATTGTCAACAGTTGGGTAAATAATCAAGGATCTTCACGGAACAAGATCACCAGGTAATGATTTTCCCCAGTTAACCAGGTTTTTGCTATACCTGAAAGGTAAAGATTTAAAAAAGACTAAACACAGCTTTTGTAATGACAAAGAACACGTTAAAGTATATATAGGATTTAGGGTAAAGGTTTAAATCTGATTTCAGTGTTGCATAGATCCTGACAGATCACACTAAGGCTATGTACACACGTGCAATAATTGTCCTTGGAAAGGATCTTTCATGATCCTTTCCAATGACTAACCACTGCATGATGCATGAATGACCTTTGTACATACAGCACCATTCTGCTCTATGGAGAGGGGAGAAGGACGAGCGGCACCCCGCTGTGCTCTCTCCCCCTTCACTTTCATTACGATCGTTCGTTGTCCATTGTCCACGGATCTGCCTGGGTGGTCAATCGGGCGATGGACGACTAGTGCTTTACACACGGCATATTCTCACCTGATATCAGCCCTGAGCCAATTATCGGAAGAGAACCATTGCACGTGTGTACCTAACTCCTTATCTCTTATGGACCTTTTTCTGAGAGTTTTTCTTCTGTATTCCCTCACTATGTTAGAGGAATCTCTTCTGTATTCTATTTGTTTACATCAGGGAATATGGAGCTGGAGAGGTTAGGGTAGCTCAGCAGAGAGACTGCTGCTAAAGATCTGAGATTAAAACGTCTTTAACCCTTGCAAAAAAAAAAAAAAATATATATATATATATACACTTATGGGAATCATGTGGGTTCCAAATACAATCCAACAGCATACAAGTAGGTTCAGGGATACAGGAATCCTGTGCCATATAGGTCCACATATCTCTGAACATATCGAGATAAGGAAGTTGGATTGTAGTATGTATGCAAGTACTTTTCCTTTATATTACCTTTGCAAAATAACAAATAGAATAACCTTAAAGGCCCAATGAAATATTTAGTGAAAAACAATGTTAATACATTCTATATGCAGGTGTATATGTTCATCCAATAAAAGGGACAAATGTGATGGAAAGAGGGACATGGATCTGAAAAGAGAACAGTTCCTCCAAACAGAACATTTAAGAAGAATGGTAAAGAGTGTACATATACACTACACATTTTTTCCATAGTCATCTTTTATAAACATATTGCTACAATATTCAGGATAGGACCAGGACAGCAGCAAAATGTTTGGTGATCCTATTTTTAGGTGCCAAATGGCTGGGCACCTACATGCTTCAATTATGCAAATCCAGCTCTTGGTAGGTTACCTGGTTTGAACTTGTTTCTACTTTATGTATAACTAATATAGGGAAACTATATGAAAAGATGTTAAGGGCAGAGGCTAATATGATGGTTATTTAAAGAAAATGCAAAAACATTATTTATTTTATTTTTAAGTAAAAATAACAGTGACTGTTGATCCAGGGACCATCCGATTGCCTCATGGAATCAGGAAGGAATTTTTCCCCTGTTGAAGCAAATTGTACCAGGGTTTTTTTTTGCCTTCCTCTGGACCAACTATGTCCATGGGGTTTTATATCTGGGATATGTTTATTTCCCTACTGGCTGAACCTAATAGACTTTTTTTCAACCTGACCTACTATGTAATATGTAATTATTTTAACTACTGTATAAAATGTTATAAATACCTCCTGGGATTGTTAGTAGTATTATGACAGTCTAGTCTTACCTTGAGTATGTCTCCTTTATTAAAGGGCAGCTCATCTCTCTCCGTGGTTTTGAAGTTGTAGATGGCCACGGCCTCCATCTCCTCTGACGCGATGGGGGGTTTAACGTGTGTGCTGCTCAGGGGGGTTTAAACGACACTTGCAGGTGGTGACATACACAGCTGGAAAGTGTGTGGGAGGGTGACGGAGTCCTCTGTTCTCAAGAAGTGAAAATGTTTGCGGCACCCCCGGCAGTGGAAACCAAATGAAGCATGTCCACAATGAGGGCCCAAGACTGGGACATTCAGAAGAGGGTGTCTGATGCAGAGACCTTCCTGGAAAAACAAGTTAACAGTCTTTGAAATTTAAACTGAAAATTCTGATTTAACCCTTTGCATAGAAAACAGAAACTCTTGGCTCACATACATTTCAAAATGTGTTCGAGCTGGCCAACTGAGTCAAAGTAATCTTTCTCTGGTCAGTCTCCACTCTGCTGTGCAAAATGCAAAATACGTACTTACTCAAAGTATACTTTATCAGACATTTAGTGCGAATATGGGGCCGATAGATGCTGGAGGAGAAGCATTGACTCAGATCTGACACTGACCTCCCATTTTACAATTTGTCAATATTTGGACCATGCAAGAATAGTAGATAATAATGACCCTATGCCACTTGTTATTGTTCTCTTTCTGCCATCATGTACAAGTAGTTCTCTCAGCAGCTCAGCTCCCCTGCTGCCCCTCCTGCCCAGCAATTGCACAATAGCCTTGCTTACATGTTTAGTAATGACTTGGCAGCTATGCTCCCCCCATCACTGGGACAGCGGTTCACCCTACTCCTCCCTTTGAATATTGACTCAGCAGCTCAGCTCACCCTGTGCCCCCCCAAATGTGGCTCAGCAGCTCAGCTCCCCCTTCCCAGTAATATTTTGGTAGCTTAGCTCCCATTGCTGCCCCCTTTCAGCAGTGACTAGACACCCTTTAAATTTCTATTGAGGAGATGTTGCGCTGATGAGTTAAGGAAATTAATTATTTATCTTTAGAAGTAATTGCTCCACAGTGGCTGCAGCCACAGTTAATATTTAAATGTATTTAAATGTAAATAATCTTACCACTTACTGTCTTTAAAGTAATAAAGAATTATAGAAAAAAAGGCAAGGTATAAACATGTCATCTGAAAGCAGCAGATCATGAGATATCTGCTTGTCATTGCTTGAACCAACCATCTCGCTTTGTGGATTCAACACACACAGTAAAATGTTTCTTTTTTTATAGCAATTGGTAAATTCCAAACTTGCGCACATGATACTTTTCCTATTAGATGGTAAATCATTATGTGCCATATTAAGGTTTCTAATGCCTGGTATTGCCTTAGGGTTGCCTCAAATAAACTCCTCCATTGCCACATGGTACATCACTTGGAGCTACTGCTGTATGACCACTCTATCCAAACTGTGCAAGTAAAGAAACAAATGTTTGCTGTGTTCATCATAATCCAGCAGCATGACTTCATGAAACAAACAACATTTGTAAGAATCATTGGAGATAGGGGAAAATGTGACACAACCAGAGTCACTTTTATAATGTTTGTAACTAGAATTGTTTGGCACATCTATAATTATTATTGTTATTATTAAACAGGATTTATATAGCGCCAACATATTACGCAGCGCTGTACATTAAATAGGGCAGATCGACCAGAGGGTTATATGATTATAGTGTGGCCTGCCAGCCATAAGATGTGGTGGCTGCATTCATTTTCCTTTTTACAGACTTTATTTCTTGATTTTTTTACTTGTTTATCCCCGAGTAACACAATTCTTGTCCTAGGGTGATCATACACCGTACTGTATCCATAGAGAAGCACCATAGGGCCACAAAGTGTATTAGAACTATATGATACCTCTCTATAGCATTTAAGGGCTGGGAACAATTAAAAAAATTGCAGCACAGGCAGAAAACGCAGGAAGTTATCAGCTCATAAGATTTCCGGCGGATCAGGTACCAGGTAATTTTTTGCACTTTTTAAGTAAATATAACAAAACACTTTCAGTGGTATATTAATCAGATAAAAAAACAGCAAATCAGTGAAGTAATTGTTACATTTAGACTAGATGTTTGTCTGTGTATACAAATACCACTTATACATTCCCCATCGTCCATATAACAAAACAGCTTCTTAAAGGATCCGTTCACCTAAAATATTACTTGTACCGGTGGTCGGAATCGGGCTTATTATATGTCTTGTGCACACTGAACACCCATGAGGACTAAAGATCAGCAGGTATATTTGAAATCCAGGAAGTCAAATGATCATCCATGCCAACCTATAAAAAAACTACAACCCCCATTCCAAGTCTTTGGGTAATGATGATTATTAAGGACAAATGCTGCCACTATTGTTGTAGTATTAATGTGGTAAAACCAATGGGTCACATAGGGGTATGAAACAAGCCTTGGTCACTCTATGTGCATCTGTAAGTAGGAAGTTTTCCAGCATGGAGTCTCATTGCTTCTGCTGCATCCTTCATGCTATATAATACACTAGAGTGGGACACCTAATAACTACGGCAGCGGGACAGAACTACAATCCCAATGTCTAAGTATATTTCCATTCACCTGTAATAGAAAGTGGTAAGAGGACTGACCTTTCCCAATCACATATAAATGTTGCTGTAAAATACCAGTCATAGTGTTTTTTGGGGAGCATCTTACCTCTAGTGTGGTCGCCTCTCCCTTTATTGTCACTTTGATGTCTCCACTCCGAGCTGTAATGTCACCTCCGCTCTACTGATCTTGCAAAGAAAGAGCTTTGTGTTTGCAACTTTTTTTTTTAAGATAAAGACAAACAGGATGTCGCTGTAAAGCAGGCTGCCAGACTGAGACTTACAGCAGGATAAGCGACACAGATACGTTGTTATATACAGGCAAAAAAACGAATTTGTGTTGTATGATTGAAATATTGTTCAGTAATTTTGTTATCTGGTATCAGATGAAGGCAGAGCATTTCTGTGTCTATACAATCAGAGATTTATGTTATTCTTTGTTGCAAGTTTTTCACCTTGATGACTTTTGAAAGAATATATGATATGCAACCTCCCTCTCTGGTTTTATTGGGTTTGGGTTTATTAATGGAAATGAAATGTACTACATATATACACTGAATTTTACTACATATAGTAAAGAGAAAGGATAGAGAGCAGGCTTTTGAGGCAGACAGTTATTTAGGAGAAAGCATACCTATAAAATCTACTTTATTCATCAATTATACAATAAATAAACAAAGGACAAGGGAAAAACAAAGGTTCACTATTACAATTTCAAAGCTGAGGATTCCTTTACAACATAAGGTTTACAAAGTTAGTTGCACTAATTATTGTGGACATTGGATCACATAAGCAAAATAGATGTTGATCTCTTTTTTCTAACGCGTTTCGGCCATTAGGAATGGGGATCACCAGGTAATCCAATGGTAAGTGTTGGTAACATATGTAACTTCCGATAGTATATTATCCAAAATGGTATTGGTCACCAATGTATGCAGTTCCAGGTAAAAAAAATGTCTTGGATATTGGTGCTTCAGAATGATTTAGTTAACAGTAGGGTCTTATAGGTATATGTCAGTATATGTGGTGGTTGGGGAGTAAGCAGTAGTCCAACTGGTACTCTTTGATGATTTATAAACCAAAGGGACATTTTTATGTGATGAGGGAGAAAATCACCAGCAGCCTGTCAGAGAAGAAGAAAATAAAACTTTGCTTTGGGCGAAACGCGTCGGGTAAGGAGCTCAACATCTACTCTGCCTATGTGATGCCTCAAAAGCCTGCTCTCTATCCTTTCTCTTACTATATATATATATATATATATATATATATATATATATATATATACTATATGTATTGAATCACAGGCTTGGCAGTGGAATAACCCCACTCCCTTACTTCTTGAATTTTACTATATATCAGGCATCTGTATTTCCAGTATAGAAGAATTCAGACTGGGAGAAGAAACTTTACACGAAACCAATCAGTTGAGCTGCAGTGTTCATGTTTAAATAAAAAACATGCTGAAGAGACAAGAGAGATGATAAAATTGGTCAGCTGCTTCTTCTTTCACTGTGCAGACTGGGGTATGGACAAGACCTGTACATTATTATTATTTCACAGTATTTATATAGTGCCATCTTATTACGCAGCGCTGTACAGAGTTCATAGTCATGTCACTTGCTGTCCCTCAAAGGGGCTCACAATCGAATGTCCCTACCTCCGCCACGTGTTACTTAAAGCTGAACTGAACCACACTATACTCACATTTCTCCATTCCGCAGGGCGACACCATCTTCTTCCTTCTTCTTTTTCTAGATGTGATCTTTGGCCATCCTGATTGGCTGGGTGATGTTACTCCTGCACAGGCATGGGAGTTCAATCAGTCCCTGCAAGTGCAGGGCTGATGTTGTCTATATACAAAAGGCTTGTGAATTCTTACTTATATCTTGATGTGCTATGTGTATTTTCCAGATCTGTGCAGGATTCCAGTGTGATACTTTGCTTCTGCTCAGGAGTATCTGTATTATAACCAGTCACTGTTATTTTCTCTTCTTGTGCAAGGTGACTGGTCTTGTATTTGCCCCCCTGTTTTAGTTTTCGTTAGACATCCGGTAGTAAGTGGGCATGTTGAGTGCCTCCTACAACTATGCTCTCTGCAAAGGCAACACAGTACTAATGCCACTGGTACTTTTACAACGTAATATCCAGGCTTGCAAAGGCATTTGGTTTTTCCCACATTATAATGATATCATTTGTGGCCAAAAGGAACATATTTAAATGCAACTTTGTTGTCAGCAGACAAAAAAGCAGAAATGTTCTTTTCTTGCTAGACAAGGTTGTGGTGTGTGGTAGCTATGTTTAAATCTCAGTCCAGCAGTAACAGCCCCCAGGTAAGTAGTTTATCTTAAGGAAAATTTGTAGTTAGACTAAGTGCAAGACTGTCATTACTTCCAAAAATACTAGTTGCTGGGATTTCAAGATCTCAAGACTTTACTTTTTTGCTTCAATACTTTAAATCACTGATTTTTCCTGATCATAATAATTCTGAATCCAACTGGAGGTTTAGCATAACACTGCAGCCAGACAGCTTTTATTTCCAGAAAGAAGACAGCAGTGTCCGAACTTATACATCTCTCATGACAGGTTAACTTTAAAGTACATCTAACGCCAAAACATTTTTGCTAATTTTGAATATAGTATTGAAGGGTTAAACCCCCTGTCAGATTTCTTTGTATGTGCAGTGTCACACTGGGGAGATTTTCCTTTACTTTTTGCCCAACAGAAAAAACATGAAGGAAAAAAGTAAATTACAATATTTATTATATCTTTGATCTCTAGCTCCAGGAAGCGGTATCATATCGGGTATTATGTATGGTATTTCTTCCACACTCTTTTCTTGGCTTGTGTTCCAAACAGAAGAGATAGGAGAGCTATTACTTACTGTCTACCTTTTGACCTTTAGTAGCATTTTGAGGGCTAAGAGAACTGCAACTACTGCAGGAGCTGTTACTTGGTTAGGATTATCTTGATGATAAACATTTGGATGGTTCCAGAGTAAAGTAATAAATGGGAATGTGGCATTTGTTTATCTTTTCTTAGCTTTCTGTTTCTCCCCTGCTATTACACATTTTACTCACTTCAATTTCTGTCTTTGTTTTATACAAAACTGTTAAGTTCCTGAGTTGGTGGTCATAAGAAGTAAAAGAAAGTACCCCTGCATTAGTGGTAGTAATACCTGCCCTGGTGCCTATGGTAGTAAAAAATACTTGTCCTGTATATCCTGTGTGCAAGAATAATGGGGTGCCAGAGGAAGAAATAATGTTCCTGTGTCAGTGGGAGGAATGGTGTCCCTGTGTCGGTGGGAGAAATAATGTTCCTGTGTCATTGTGAGGAATGGGGCCCCTGTGTCATTGTGAGGAATGGGGCCCCTGTGTCATTGTGAGGAATGGGGCCCCTGTGTCACCTGTGTCAGTGGGAGGAATGGGGCCCCTGTGTCAGTGGGAGGAATGGGGCCCCTGTTTCAGTGGGAGGAATGAGGCCCCTGTGTCAGTTGGGAGGAATGGTGGCCTGTGTCAGTGGGAGGAATGGTGCCCCTGTGTCAGTGGGAGTAATGGTGGCCTGTGTCAGTGGGAGGAATGGGGCCCCTGTGTCAGTGGGAGGAATGGTGCCCCTGTGTCAGTGGGAGGAATGGGGCCCCTGTGTCAATAGGAGGAATGAGGCCCCTGTGTCAGTGGGAGGAATGGTGCAATTATTCAGAAGGAGGTAAGGGAACCGTGTGTGAGTGGGAGGAATGGGTTGATGCTTTATTGGGTGGAATAATGTTCAGTGATAGGAATAATATCTATGCCAATAGGGGAAACACTGATTTTCTAAAGCTCTCTAAGACTGAGAAGATGGACTACCATGGGAGAAGCTTCGTGATTCAAGTAGAAAAGTAGAAAACGTGGAATGGATTTGGTCCAGGATTTGCCACCTATTTGTAAATAGTTTATTTTAATAAAATCCATTCCAGGTTTGCTGTATCACACAGGTTCTCCCATGACAGTCTATCTTCTCAGTCTTGGAAAGCTTTAATAATTCTGTCCCAGTGTGCTGTGTCAGTGGGAAGAATACTGCACTGTGTCAGTTGAAGGAACTTCCCCCTGTGTGAGTGGAAGTAATTGTATTCTATGCCAGTGCTGGAAATGATGCCCAGCCAGTGGGAGGAATGGTATGCTGTGTAAGCAAGAAGAATGGTGTCCTGTGTATCTCGCACTGAACAAGTGGGAACTTTAACTGGCAATATGTGTGTAAAGTGCTCGCTGGTCTAACAGTTTTACTTTGAGTTGATATAAAATATTAAGGAGAGGGGCGATGGTTTAGCAGGGCATACTTACAAAATTGTGGCCAGTGGATAAAAATGAGCATTGGTTACTCCATTCAAGTGATGGATCTTCTGATCACCAATTTAGGTCAATTAAAATACAGTTATCAGCCCCTAATGGCCCTTTTAAAATCTGGTGTTGTAACAGTGTTGATTGGAAAAATAAAGTAGAACAAAGAAGTGTTATTGTTTTAAATATGCCTCCTGGTATATCATATTAAAGTTTAGTTTTAGAAGCAGGAAAATCTGCAGTGCCACTAACTTACCACTAGGTGGTGCTAATAACATGTGTATTAATGGATATGTTGCTGTAGTTTCCCTGGTCTACCACTAGCAATGATTTTAGAGAAGGGATTAAAGGTGCAAGACAATGAACTAAAAATAAACTTATCTTTGTTCCCTTTTTGGTCTAGTTAATAAATAGAAAAGGGTTTGTTATAAATTTTAATAGAATTGGTGCAAAAGAAAACTTATGATCTGAAATTCAGATATACCCTGTGTCCTCTGCCCTTTCAGACTACAGAATGCTGAGTTGTAGAGATGGGAGTGGATGAGTAGTTTAGTTGAAGACATATGGACAAGGCTGGCACCACTCATTCCAGATCATCAAATGTTTTTTTAGTACATTCAAGGTCTTTAAATATGGGGAAATATTATCTTCTCTGCATTTTGCCTTGCAAGAAATATTTCCAGCAAGCACAAAGGTATCACAGAAACAGAGCTCAGCCAGCCAATCAGGTTTTTGCTTTCATTTTAGAAGATGTACCTGAAACACAAGATATATTTTAATTGGTTTATTTCTTAACAGTGAATAAGACTCAATCAGAGAAACTTACTGCAGATAAGTTTTCCGATGTTTAGTAAAACATGAGAACTGCATCCAATGCATTTAGTTGGTTTGGGTTATTGCACCTCATTGGATCATAGTTATAATGCAAAGGTTTTAGTACACAGATTTGTAGATTGTTATATGGCCTTTGCATTGGACTTCCCCTGCACTGTGAGGGTAAAATGTTCATTTTAGTATCGGAGAAAAAGAAAATAATTGACTTACTTTATCCCTCCCTTCTGCAAACTTCATTCTAATTGCATGACCAGCTTCTCCATCATTCATAGGCACGCTGATGTCATCACAAGCAGGTCCAGCAGCAGTGAACGCCAGCTCAGAAAAGCTAAAATAGTCCAGTACAAAAATACTTCAAACAAATATACAACATTTTGTCATTTACATACATATCCCAAACTGTTGTTCCAGGATTAAATTTGCTCAAAACGGGAAGAAACACAAGAAAATATCAGCTATTAAACATTGGATTTTTTTATGTTTTTTTATTTTGTAACTTTATGCTGGAAGTATATGTGTTTTATAGATGATACACTACAACAGGCATGGAGGAAATGTCATCAGAAATTACATAGGTACAGAAATTGATACCTTTGGACAGAAGCTAATGATTTCAATGTTAATAGAAAAAGGTAGCAAGATAGCATTTGATGTGCCAACATTTTACCATACAGAGTCCCTTAAATTGACAGGTGGACTCTTCTCTGAAAAAAGGAGGCTAATCAGTACTTGAGAATGGGGAAGGGATAAACACCAGACACCGTTGGGGTATGGAGCCAACCCTCACCTACTTTCTTTATTAACATGGCAGGCTCTGGTGCTTAAGGAATTGTTAAAGGAAGTCCAAAACAAAACTGTGGTTATCCCCTGACATTTGGGAGTCACGGATCAGCATCTTGAACCCTCACAAAGTACTGTGCATCTGCCAACTGTCCAACTTAAAGGCTTTCATCCTTTTCCAGTACCTGGCTGCTCCTCATAGAATCCACTGAAAGCATTTGGGGATCATTCCCACTATTGGTATTTTGCTAAACACATGAGTTGTTGTGTTCAGTAGCTCAATCGCTTGAATTGGCCTTCCAGGGCAGCGCATTAAACCTTGGCACATGCTGTATTGGTAAGGTGCATTTATAGTTTCATTATCAATGGCAATCCAGCACACCAACAAATGTGTTGCGCTGGGCATTACATTATTACAACATACTAATGAGCATGAACTCTTTCTGATGACTGTCTGCTTTGTCCTAATCAGGCTACATTTAAATGACCACCCGACCAACCTTAACCAGCCAGGGCGAAACTCAATTATCCATGCCAGCCTTTGCCACCTGCACCTAGTCTATGGCAGAATGTGCAACAAAGAGGGTCTCACAATTTCTTTCACAAATCAGTTTTAGACTATTACAGCAAACAAAACAAACAACATGACACAACTTAGGGCATTGTGCTGACAATAGTTGGTGCATGCTTGATTGGTGGCCATTCTTGTGCATCGGCAGCCTATTCGTTTGAATGGCCAGCTTTAATGCAATGCACAATAATGATCATAACAGGACTGAATAGGCCCTAAAGTACATCTAAAGCCGGAACATTCTTTGGAGTTGATTATAATTTTGCTTATATTATAACACTTGTGGTAGATAAATAGCACAACCATTTATACAGATTTGTACTTCAGAACTAAAATACATATTTGAGTACCAAGAAGGGACCGGTGGGAGATCTAAAATTACTACTCATTCCCATTACTAATATCACTTTGGCCTCCCCATCCTCTCTGACAGATACATAAATGATTAATAATGAGATATGTATGTGTTGCTGGAGAATTGAGGTCTGTGATAGGTCTCAGCTTCCCCTGGGATGTTGCTACCAGTAAATCAACATGCTGCGCTTGTTAATGACATATTCGCCTATTACAGCAGAGCAGAAGTTGCAGTCTCCCTATGGGGCCAGTCACCAGCTGGGGCCCCATGACCTCAGCTGGTGCAAAGTGAAGGGTGACATCAATACACAGCTAATGTACTGATCTCATAGACACAAAAATGGATTTTGCAATCCATGGGTTGCTGCAATATATATTCAGGGGCCACATATGCTGAAACAGGAGCCCGAGGGAGATGTGTACACAAGCTAATGGGCTCATGGAAAGTATTGGTGCATATTGAGATTTATCTCTTGCCTTTGTATTGCCCATATAGTGATATTCCCAAAAAATAGATAATATAGTTTACTACCAATGGACTTTATGAGGGTAATGTTGGCTTGCTGGATCCTGAAATCTCGATTCTTGCAACATGTAGCATGCCTATTGTTTGGCATCTAGCTGGGGCTACCAGGGCACCATGGGGAGGATTTATGATGTTGGTAATCATTATTATTAATATTATTATTATTATTATTAATAAACAGGATTTATATCACGCCAACATATTACGCAGCGCTGTACATTAAATAGGGGTTGCAAATGACAGACAAAACCGGACAGTGGCACCAGAGGAGGAGAGGAGCCTACCCCAAAGAGCTTACAATCTAGTAGGTGGGGGAATTAACACACAATAGGAGGGTAGATATGTAGTGGTGAGAAGTAGTGACGTGACGGAAGTAGAAGACAGAAGAAGATGGGTAGGCAAGTTTAAAAAAATGGGTTTTGAGTGCTCCTTTAAATGATCAAAAAGTAGGAGAAAGTTAAAAAGGACAAGGAGACTATTCCAGAGAGTCGGGGTCGCCCTAGAAAAGTCTTCTAGCCGTGCGCGTGATGAGGTTAGGGGACATCTGTGGGTATCTCAGTGGAGGTTCAAGTAAAATTGTCCTATTTTTGCCAATCTGTGTCGTGCACATTCATGAACCCAGTAACCCCAAATAAAGACAGATCCTGGGGGTGAAGCTGTCCACAAGAGGGGAGCAGCCAATTTAAGAGGCTCCCATGTGACCAGCACATTCAGCTGCTGACCCAAAACAAACATGCAGCAGGTTGAACCAGAATGAAGTAAAACTCCCGACCTGTAAACATTTTCTGGGTTGCTAACTGAAGGATCTGCAGGACAGCCAGCAAATTGTAGAAGTCTGTATGGTTCATAAAGCACAACTTACAAAAATATCAGGCTCTGTTGAAATTTCAGTGATGTTCCTGTGATGATTACAACTTTTTGGGCAAGTGCCCATAAAATTAATTCAGGAAACCCCGCTGTCTGGACAGGATGCAAGCTGTGTGTAAAAAGAAAATACTCATGTGAGTCAGAATGGTACGTCAAACGCATTTAGTTATAAATGTTATATAGTTATATAGTTATATAGTTATAAATGTTACTTCTTAAAGAATTGTTTTTTGCTTCTCCTACTCAGAAGATACGACAGGGTCTCTTTAAATATTATTTTGTGAAATTTGAACATTACATAAGCAGATTACAGATTAAAGATTTTTTGGATCAGGTGGAGTCTCCCAGCCATTCCCCTGTTTGGTTGACTACGAATAAAGTACAAATGTTTGAGTTGATCTATATGTACCATGTCATGTTTCTGCACCCCCTACTCCTGATAAAGCTGCTTTGTTCAGCTGCGAAACGCGTAAAGTTTAATTGGGTGACAATTTAAATCATAACAATTTTGGAACGAATGATGGGGCATGCTCTAAAATTTTTAATTATTTTTTTTTTTTGTGATTTTTACTTTATTGCTACTATCGACAAGCCCCCATGTGATAGTATACTTTATGTGACAGGTCCTCCTTAGACAGTACATTTCTGGTCATAACATCTGTTACTGGAGCTACATTGGTGTTAACACTGAGGAGGTTAAAGAGACCCTGTCATCAGTGTATTCCAACAACAATCTTCCTAA
Organism: Pyxicephalus adspersus; assembly: GCF_032062135.1. Lineage (NCBI taxonomy): Eukaryota > Metazoa > Chordata > Amphibia > Anura > Pyxicephalidae > Pyxicephalus > Pyxicephalus adspersus. Next base: position 11,220,107 of record NC_092864.1, read on the forward strand.
CAAATAATCCAATTACATAGACATTTAACATATTTTTTTTATTTTTTGCCCTGAAAGCCTTGAGACTGGTGCTGGGTTCTGCCATCTTGAATGTGACATCAGCAGCCCAAGCGGATTCAGAGCTATAACTCAAATTAAACTCCATAATAGTGTTTCTTAACCGGGGCTCTGTGGAGCCCTACAGATCCTCCAGGTTTCCGGGGTTCCTTGAGCAATGAGCAATTTGTACCTCTCAGGTCAGTTTAAGTGACACCACTGATCTTTTTGGCTGTAAGGGTGACATTCTTCCCAATGGCCAGCAATGTAAGAGTAATTCTTCCCACTGACCATCTCATTAGTATACTGTGAGTTGTGGATATCATAACTATAGCCGGGGTTCCCTGAAGACCTTAAAGGTATTTTAGGGGTTCCCTTGTGTTAGAACTGTCAAGAAGGTTTGCTCAAATATTTCTCTTTGCTCCTTTCCTGGCAGCAGCATAAGGAGATAAGGGGAGGGTCAAAGCAGCTGGGCCAACATAGACAGTAACTAGGCACTCCCAGAAAAGGAGGGGCTATGATGATCAAAGAGGGAGGAGGTTGTGCTAGGAAGCTGAGTAGCCAAGTTCAAAAGCACATTGCAAGTGCAAAAAATGCTGCAATTTGCAGTTTTGTTTTTTTTTTTTCTATGTAGGTTTTTCTTTGAACCTGATCTTTGAATTTATTGGACCTGGAGGTCTGAGTATCTGCATTTTGTAACAGCACTGTGGCTATGATGTGTTTATTTGGAAGCACCTGGAGATGCGGCCCATCTGCTCCCTCTATTGTTGTATTGGAGCATTGGGGCCAGCAGAGGCCTGGGTGTGTCTGGGTGTTCACATACCTGGGGGAAGGAGGTGTGTCACACCAACATCCATTGTCACACTCACATGTCATTTCTCGCAGAGCATTCATCTGAGTACAATCATTGTTCAGGCATGAGTGCAGGAGATAAGTGCCGAGGATAAAGAGCCGACAGGTATGGTGTGGTTACAGGATGGGTGAGCAGATACAGACAGCTGCTGTACCTAGCTTCCTCCATTGCTTTGCTATTGTAATTGCTCCTGACATGAACATCACTTTTATGAATAATTGCCAGAACATAAATAAACTGGTGACTCCCAATATTTACTGGCGGGTTTTATTGCTATTGCTGCTTTTATCAAGCAGTGATCAGAAATGTCTGACACAGATCAGCCTCTGCTGCAGCTTCTCACCTAGTGACAATGTATATCCTGATCACTGGAGGGTGAGCAGACTGAGGAAATGCTTTATTGTGCCTGCAGCAGACTGATGAGCAGCAGACTGATGACGGCTTGCAGTCGAGGACTGAAGGGTAATAATGGCAAGGTAATAATGACACTTCAATATTACTGTGAATGTATCCAACAACACTCTTCTCAATTGATACCTCAATTAAATATACTTCCACATTCCAAAAATCACAAAAAAAACATCAAAACTTATAGGGGGCTTTTGAGGCAGTAGACAACAACCTACAAAGCTACTCTAAGATGTATAGTAAAAATAATGTTTTTAATTTTCACATAAAATTCAAAACACAGGAATCAAATTACCACTTATCATATGTACTAGTTAGTTACTGATTATTAAATTGAATCTCTGGATGATACAGATCTCTACGCGTTTCACGTAGAAACGTGTAGAGATCTGTACGTGTATAGATCTCTACAATCTGCTTTATCAAGAAGTCCAGAGAAACGCCCTCTAAAAAGAATAACTGTGAAATGTATAAATTGTAGACTTGTAAAATTTCTGAAAGGCCCAATTTAAAATGAATTTTAAATTTTGATCTTTTTGCATACATATCTAAAAAACTGATCTCAGATGGTGGCACGCCTCTTCACAGCAGCAGGTGGGCATCTAAGTAGGTTCCCTATTTTCATCCACAGGAAGGAAATTTGTGGTATCTGTGTGCTTAACAGTTACTATTGAGAAGGAATGAGATGCATTCAGCATGGGTACCACTACAGCTCGCAGTCACATATAAAACAAGTGCCAAATAAAGATGGCAAATAGTGCTTGGACAAGGTGCTTTAATACCCAAGGCAAAAAAGCCAAAGTGCACCCCATTCTAGATTGTAAACTATTTCATCAGTATGGTGTGTCCCCCTTCCCCTAAAGCACCCCGAATGGCTACTACTCAGGTCTGTGCTGGCTGCAAACCACTGACCTGGAGGGCAAGCATAGGTGAATAGCTCTGCATAGCAGGGGCAGAATATGTACCATCATGGCGCTGCATTAAACGCTGGGTATTCCTATAGAAATGAGATGCCCCATCTGATCAGTGCCTGGATGGTGTGATATCTCTATGAAGGGCCACCAGCCCGACATGTCCTATTAGTACTGACCCAAAGGGCTGATGCCCTTCTAGCCCAATCTTTCCCTGTCAAATTCCCATAACTGACATCACTAACGAGTAATTTGCATCCTTACTGCTGTTCTTCTTCAAATATATTTAAACAAAAATAACATTTTATGTATACAATAACTGGAAATGGTCCTGTTCCACAGACATGGGAGTGGTGTGTTACCTGGCACAGCTTAATGACTAATACGCCGTTTTGCCTACAGCAGCCAATTGTTCTTCCCTCTCATGTGTTCACAATCACTGTTTTGTACCCTGTAGTGGTGCCATTGCGGGGCAGAAGATATGAAGATGGAGCAAAATTCTTCAACAACTAAAGAACTGGAAAAACGATCCACAGGAGTGTTATTGGTGTCCATTCACAGGAACCTATATTAACCTAAATAATAACAAAAAACTATTTGCATGGTAGGTCAATGATTAATAAATACATAGTAAAAAATAAGGATTAATTGTTTACAAATATTGCTCTAGGGCCCTTACTGTGCTGGTAATATGACCAGGGCTGGGCATTAGTTCATGTAATTTCTATTGAAGAAAGTGAATGGAGGACAGATAGGGTGACCCTTCCCTTCAGCAGAGATCACAAAATACATGGGCTTTATAATAGTGTTTTCTGGGCCACCTATGGCCCTCTCAATCTTTCCTTGATGCCTTAGATAAAATAAAATGTGAACCGCGTAAGGGCTCATTCTGAACTACTGACTGCTTAGGTTCATTTTACAGCTGAATGTGTTACATTTATTGCAGCGGTCTACATACAATCCTATTTCTATCCCTAGGAGAAGTTATGAGTTTTAAGCATTAATTGTCTGACAAATCTCCTTCTATGTAGGGATTTATTTCAGGTCCCCCGGACACAGCTGCTGCCAAGGTTCCACCCAGCTAATTATTGCCCCCCAGCCCTCTTGGGCATTAGCATGGGCAGCATGTCCACCCAACAAATATATTTAGGCTCCATTGCACATTTGTATCATATAATTAATCCTGATGTTATGGCAACCTAAGCAGCATGTTAATAATTAATCACGCTGGTTAATAAACAACAATATCGTACTATGCCATATGTGATATGCTAAGAGCACTGAGCTACAGGGAATACACTAGGTGAGTCTGTTGGCATTGAAGCTGCAATCACTTGTAGTCTGACCTAATTATAGACAGGTTGTATGTATTCTTGGTATACCATTTGGATATCTATTTCACAATAATATATATTATTTGTGTTGCTTGTATTAAACAAAAAGCAGCAGAGATGACAGCTGAATGCAGAAACCCAATATGAATATTTACACTGAAACCAAAGTGGGACATGAAAGTAGCATAATGGTTGTTTTATAAAGTGATTCCACGATAATAAACTGGAGGGAATATGGTGCTTACTTTTTACGTGTAGGAAAGTTTAAGTAGTTCAAGTTTCTGGGACATAAATCATGATCTTGGATCTGCAATGCTGTTTTTGAACCTAAGACTGTGTACACACGTGCAATAATTATTGTTGGAAAGGATCTTTCACGATCCTTTCCAACGACAAAAGATGCATGAACGAGGGCTGTGTATAGAGCGCCAATCTGCTCTATGGAGAGGGGAGAACGATGGAGCAACACCCCGTTGTGCTCTCCCCCTTTCACTTGCATTATGATCTTTCCTTCTTAGTCGTCTGTGGACCCGCCAGGACGGTCGATGAAACGACGTGTGACGAGCCTTGTATACACGTCAGATTCTCGTCTGATATCAGCCCTGAGGCAATATTCGGAAAAGAGTCATCTGACGTATGTACATAGGCTTATACTTGTGTTATAGGATGCTTACATGGTTTGTTGATTGGTATGTTTGTGTCCAATCCCAGCACAGATGCTTAAATTTTGCTACCAATAACAAACAAACATGGGATTTTCAGGACATAAAAACACCATAAGTTAAAATATTCATACTTTATTTACAGTGGTTCTCAGAGGTTAGCACTCTGGCCTTTGCAGCACTGGGTCCCAGGTTTGAATCCCAGCCAGGACAATGTCTGCATGGAGTTTGTAGGTTCTCCCCATGTTTGCATGGGTTTTCTCTGGGTACTCCGGTTTCCGCCCACATCATGCAGTTGGGTTACTTGGCTCCCTCCAAAATTGAGCTTTAACTGTAATAAAGACATATGACTATGGTAGGGATATTAGATTGTGAGCTCTTTGAGGGAGAGCTAGTGACATGACTATGGACTTTGTACAGCGCTGCATAATATGTCGGTGCTATATAAATACTGTGTAATAATAATAATAATTAAAATCAAACATATAAATATGATTTTCACCTATGATGTTTTGGTGTCAGAAAAATCCTGAGTTTGTTCTTGTTAATAGTAATAGTTTTTAAAGTTTACCTTACATTGTCTTGTATAGTCAAAGTGACCGGTTCATTATATAAAAGAGATGATATGCTTCACCCAATTACTGCCAGATACATTAGGAAATACTCCAGTTGCGGGCTTTTAATGGCTGGAAAGTTTTAGATAAATTGGTGCCCTGAGCAATGGTCAAACTGGGGCCCTTTCAACTAAATTCTGTATGTTTATAAAGTGCTTTTCTTCTGTCCTCATTTTCTAAAAACTAAAACGACTAAAAAGATGAATAAAAAGATTTTTTATAAAAATTCAGGAGTATAATTTACACTTGGAGGATACTGAAGGGTATGAGGATAATACTGCTGGTGTGGAGTAAATTGAGGCAGGAGGGAAGCTTCGAAGAGCCCTTAAAAATGTGGGGGCCTGGAAAATGCCCAATTTACCTTCCCATACAGTGGCCAAGACCACATGTCCCCTACCTCGGCATACTCACAACTTAGCTCTTAGGACCTTAGCAAATGACCAAGTCTGGGGTGCTACCATGTAGAGGGCAGGACAGAGCCGGCTTAGCCCCGAGCATATGTCACTTTTAATTAAAGATACTGCTTGCATCAGAAGCCAAAAAGTTTATACTTTAATTAGGCGTCTACCACTCAGAAAATTCCTCCCTTGCTAGAAGAACATGGATGTTGTCTTTCTTGTTCTTTCAGTAAGATACAACTTTTACGATGTATATAGGCTTTGGCTCAGCAGATTGGGGTGGTGGGGGGTGCATAGAAGGTGCATTGAGGTTTTGATAGTTCTGTGTAACAAACCTATTACTTTTCCTAACACAGAAAAACTACAGGTTCCCTTTAATGGTTCACAAACTGCATACGAAACCATCTGAAAAGAATTCAACTCATTCATTTGTTTTGTTACGTCCCCTTGTTATTCTTCATTGTGTGTGTTAATTTGATCCTAAAAAAATAATATCACTATATTGAGCAAACAAAACAAACCACATATGGGACTTTTTAGGAAGCCATACATGTGTCCCACAAAACATTTATTAACATGAAACTTCATGGCTTGGCTGTTTGGTGACTTTTCTTCCTGATATCTGGAGCCTAATAGGAAAGAACATCAATAGGATGCTCTGAACTTGGGGAAAGAGAACGGGAAAGTAAGTAACAATGATTTAAAGAAGTAGATTGTAATAAATGTATTTGAACTAAAATGTGATTGTTGCAATGTATACTGATTGTGTTTTATTATATGCAAGCTCTCTAGATATCCTGATGAAGACATTGTTTCCGCGAAATGTGTAGAGAAACTGTTCATCTAGAGATTCTGCATTTTTTTTTTGTGAGAAACAAGTATACACATGAGTAATTGCTATGTTTTTATTTGCTTTTAATGTAAACAATAAAAACTATTTTTTTATTTTAAAATTTTGCTAATAAATGTTTTGTTGAACACAAGTATGGCTGCCTAAAAAGTCCCATATGTGATTTGTTTTGTATACATTTTGGGGATGTAGAGTAGATAATATGTGCACCAACTGGGAGTAGTTGTTATTAAAATAAATATATTGAAATATCATTGACCACACTTACTTCATATCTGCCAATAAAAAAATGAGCATACAGATGCACCACACTTCTGTCATTGTTCCATTGAATAACACAAGAAATGTTCTTCTTAAACCAACTGCTGTTCTTTTTAATCTCATCAAAAGGTTCTAATAGTGTGAATTGAGAACATTAGGTGTACAATTATTATTTACAGACTGATCAAACAAGGCACCTTATAATAGGATTGTAACTTGAGGTGCTGTAGCATTTAAAAGACTTTTTTATGAAGTATCACACCTTTGTTAGGATTCATAAAATCTTAATGATGATTTAGCATGATGGGCAGGACTGAACAGACTAGAAATAAACAGTATTATTACATGATTTTATTTAGGAAATGAACATGGCTATTTAGGATCATGCTGATCTTTTAAATAGTAGAATCTGCTCCTGACACCTGACTATTATACACCCGTCATATGTCCAAGAAGTATGTGTGCGACCATCATGGTTATTGAGTTCAGGTGTTTTCAGGTATGGTAATGCCACGGCATACTTAAGATGGTCATACTCTGGTTAGTAGGTACAGGCCATCTTCATGATATCAGATGTTTACCTATGGCATAACCATTGTACAGCCATCACTGGAACCCAATACCTCCCACCAATTTCAAAAGGGTAAAGTAAGGGAGATCACATAGGCTGCTGGAAGCACTTGTAGCGTTACATTTATATTAGCCTATATATATATATATATATATATATATATATATATATATATATAATATATATATATATATATACACATAGTGATAACAGAGTGGAGCAGTACTCGATTGTGTGAAGAATGAGCATTTTCCAATCATATAAAAATAATATATCAATCAAACATTATTCGGGAATCCCGTTTTTTAAAAGATTTTTGTTACATTTAATGATTTTAAAATATGTTATGCTTAATCTGTTGAAATTGTTAACCGGTGATGGCCAAGATTATACAAGCTCCCAAGCTCAAAGCCTTTCTGGAGAAGGCCAGTGTCTGTTTTAGCATGACTGCCCCTGTGCACAAGGCTAGCTTTGCAAAAAAATCCATCAAAGTTTTTGGTATGAGCTTTGACTAGCCAGTGTAAAAATTTACTACACAATTAGATTTCCATGCTGCTTCTTTGCTCTTTGGCCAACACACTCATACAGCTCAGCCCCCCTTTACTGCCTCTTCTATGTAAAAATCGATTATAATTAGGCACAAAAAATATATAATACAGTGGTACCTTGGTATAAATCCTTTATCCTTTCCAGATCCTTGTATTTATACCAAACAGGACTTATACCAAACAAATTTTTCCAATAAGAAATAAAAGGAAAATGATTAATCTGTTCCCATGAAAAAAAATTCTAATGTTATTGGCATATTCTACATTGATGGGGTTGTATAAAATAATTGAAACACTGCTTAATACTAAAATACATAAATACAAAAGCAATTAGATGAAATAAATGAAAATGTAACCTCCCTTTACCTTACTGAAAAGAGTGGAGTGCCTACTAGGATGGTGCTGAGAAGGGAGAAGGAGGAGACGTTAAGTAATTCATAGAGTTATAGCGCAGGTTTTTCACTGAATGGTAGCAACTGGCGTACTGACGCTCGTGGCCAGTGGTGGCTTTGTAAGAGAGAGGTAAATAAGGGTAGCGCGCGGTGTTATGACTCATACTGACCCATACAAGTTCTAGTACAAAGGTTGTATACCAAGGAAAGGTTGTATACCAAGCAAAATTTTTTGTGTCCAAACAGGACTTACGGTATACCATCTGGCAATATAATATGACATCTATATAATATATAATATATTATATATATTTACTATATAATATAATATGACATCTGGTAATATATTATGAGATGTCTCACTTGTTGAACTGTATACACAATATATTACCAGATATCATTATAAACTTCGCTTTTATGCTGAAAAAATTGAGTGAATATGATAAAATTTTGAAAAATGTTTTCTTTTACATTCATGTATACAATGTATACATTAACAATGAATTGGTTCCAGGTTTGCTGGATCACCCAGCTTCACTGATGAAAGTGTATCCTCTCCAGCCTTGGGGAGCTTTATTAAATCAGGCCTAAACTCATACAGATTAGGCCTTTTTTGCTGCCTTTTGTCATGTGATTTCTCACAACTAAAATGAATGATGGGGGGAAACTGAGCAAATACTTCATAAACCCAAAATGCTTGATAAAATTTGCTTAAGCAAAATAAAATTACTAGAGTTTTTATTCAATGTTTTTCAAGTGATAAAATAATATTAAAGAATGACTGCCACAAAATAAGTAAAAAATAATCACAGACTTGTAAAAATACTAAAAGGCCCATTCTACGAAAAGCTAAAATTTGATTTTCATTAATGGTCCAAGGAGTGTACAGGATACAGCATACGGACTATAGAGAGGTAAGAAGATCACAAGGGTATAAACATTTTTTATTATTATTTTTACATTGCTACAGTATTTTCTAGAGCACCAACATATTATGCAGCGCTGTACATTAAATAGAAATTCTTATCATGTCTTGAGATTTAAGACTTTTCTTTATTCACCCTCAGAGTGGAAAGGTCTGACCTGTGAATGTCCCTGACCACTCGGACACATGACACGGTGTGACAAGCTGAAGGCAGCTGTCCCCATACAACATCTAAGCTGCTGGATGGCGGCAGAGAACTAAATATAGGCTGACATGTGCTCCCGCCAGATCCAACTGCCACGCTAAAGCGCGGGTGACCCCAGGGAGCCCGATTACTTCTTCTAGCAGAGGTCATGACCAGGGGAAACTACAAGTACCAGCAAATCAGATTTGGGATTTCCACAACATTCGATGAGCTACATAAATGTAACCTGTGAATTAACTTAAAAAACTAGTCGTGAGATGGAGTAATTCCCTCACCGGGTGCCATCTACTAGGAAGGTATTGTAAGCTCTGCTTACATTTATTGTACAGCGCTGCGTAATATGTTGGCGCTATATAAATCCTGTTTATTATTAATAATAATAAAAATATTAGGGTAAGTATAAAGGTTGCTGGCATGGTGGCTACTACTTCCCCCAACACTGGGGTCACAGGCTTGAATTTTGTGCAGAATACTATTTGCCTGCAGATTGTATATTCTTACCATGTTTGAATATGATTCCTTCTACATCCTATCCCCAAATACATGCTGGCAGGTTAAACAGGAACATCTACTTACATATTTTCTGAAAAAACAAAAAAGAAGATATGGTCAAAAATGCTTACAAGTGACATACCTAAAATACCCTTTACCCTTCCATGTAATCCACCGATAACTTTCATTTTTGTAAACCTTTTGTCTGGCTTGGTCTCCTCCGTGCTGTCATTTTTATTGCCAAAAATTATAATACTTATTATAGATTTATTATTATTAGAATATTCTCACATTATTTTTTTTATATTATATATTATATATATATTATTATAATAATAATCATATTATATTATATAATATATTATTATTATTATAATCTTATATTATTATTATATTAATCTTATTATAATTATAGAATTATAATTCTTCTTCACTGTTCTGGGTGTGCATGCCTGGTATGTAGCACCGTATGTACCCCTTGTGCTGCTTCCCCTTTTCCCAGTCTGAGTTCTGCGGTACAAGAATTGCAAGTGACAGATATCAAGTCAGTTTTAGGTAAGTACACTGCAGATAAAAAAAATGTATTTAATAATGTATTAATACAGGGCTTCAATAATATGTGTCTCTTAGGTCTGTCTGGAGTTCATATTGTGACATTCACATGAATTAAATTATAGCATCCTGCAATTAGAGCTTTGAATGTTCAAAATATGACCTAATAAATGTGGAGCACTGCGTAATATGTTGGCGCTATATAAATCCTGTTTACCAATAATAATAATAAAGAGGAAGTGGAATATGAGGTGTGTTCTCCATGGATTAGCGCCTCCTGCAGGTAATCATGGAATATCACAAGCCACCCTATTCAACGTATGTTTGCAGAAATTTTGCCAGCACAGATGGGGGTGACTCATTTGGAGCCAGTTTTAAAAAGAGTGTCAGGAAGGAAGAGATTGGATGAATGCGGCTCTTCCTGAGGCTGCATTGTGTGCTCGTCCTTATAGTCTGTGCACAGAGGCTCTTTAGATAAACGGCTGTGGACAGGGAACTGGGAACTATGCCAGGGTGCTTGTGATTCCTGGTAAGGCCGGAGCCTAATTGGGCATCTGGCTAATCTGTCGGAAGCCAAGGGCTGGTCTGGAAATGGACAATTTGCTCCAGAGAAGGGAAGAAGGAAAGGAACCAGCTGGGTGGCATAAATAAAAGGTACATGGATGGTATACAAGCTGGGTACCAATGACAAGAGCTCCCTGGTGTGTGATGTCCGTTCCCAGACTTTATGGTCCAGAGGCCACTTATGCCAAGGAGAATGATAAATTAACTCATTAGCTTCTAGCTAGCTTACTAGAAAAATATCTACAAATTTGCTGATATTTAGTAGGTAAAAGAAAATAAGCTGCTATTGCTGCAACATTCACCCTATTTTAAGTAGACTCACTGCCCTCCAATCTTCTTGAAGATTAACTCTTGGCGTCATCTACCTCACTTCCTTTGAGCCAAGGTGTCAGCACCACAAACTGAAGTATGGAAGGGCCCAGTTTTGGTTGCCCACACTATTGGTTGGGCGATATGGATGCTTTCCTTTGGATATCCAATGGAGAAGTCTCCAAAAACATGAAGATGGGGATCGGTGGAGGACAAAAACTTCAATGGTGGATCATTGCCTTCCATTCATCATCAGGGTTGACACCTGGCTTCATCTACCTCACTTGCTTTAAGGCAAGGTGTTAGCACCCTATACTGAAGAATGGCCGGACCCATGTATTAGGTGCCCACATCCTTTAGATGTCTCTCAGGCTCCAGAACATGAAGACAGAGGGCAGTGGGGGCTCAGACTTCAATGGTGGATCACTGGTCTCCATTTCTGAAAGGAAGAAAGAAAGCTTTGTGTAAGCTCCAGCTCGACCCAAGTGACAATACTACAATGACCCACAAAGACCTCTCATACTGTTTCCTGAGTATCTGGCATTTTCTTTGCTCCCAGGAGCTAAACAGAAAAGACCAGAGTGTAGGAAAAGTGAATATGTGTTTCTAGGGATAGGAAACAAAGCAATCCTATTGCTATACAAATACAAAGTACATGTCCCAAAGATTTCAAAGGCTTCCTTTAACCTTTCTTCATTTTTTATATATATTAGCCTAATGTTGCTTTCTATTGTTTGCATTGTTTGGCTTATTTTAGCTCCTATTTCCATTATTTATACCCCATTGTAGTGCCAGGCACTTTTCTGCACATTTATAGGCCTTTTTTGCAGACTCTATACAAGGCAGAGCTGTAAACAGAGAATGTGATGAGTTTACAGTGCAGTTATCTGTATTCAGACAATACAAGAACAAATCACCAGACCCAGACTATTTATCAGTCTATCGGTCATCATAAAGGCTTTTCTTTTATTTTCAATTAGTAATTTAAAGAAGAACTCAAGGGTACAGGAAAACCAGGCTATTGTTTATAAAGAGGAGCCTTGTACAACTATCCACCAAAGAGCTCTGGAAGCAGAATGACTTTCCCTTGCTAAAACTCAAGAAGGGAGAATATGAATGAATGAGAATATGAGTGAATGCAGGAATGGGCAAAGGAAGACCATCAAGAAGCCCAGAAATCTCCTGATGACTACAATGTCCTGCCCTTCGAAGACACTTACATGCCCCTAGAATGTCCTAACCAAGTGCTTTGTGCTCAGTAAAGCAGTAACATATAACATTATACCATATTATTACCACGGTGGCTCAGGGGTTAGCACTTCGGCCTTTGCAGCGCCAGGTCCCAGGTTTGAAGCTCAGCCAGGACATTATCTGCGTCGAGTTTGCAGATTCTCCCAGTGTTTGCATGGGTTTCTCCAGGTACTCTGTTTCCCTCAAATCCCAAAAACATGCAATTAGGTTTATTGGCTTCCTGCAATATTGACCTTAGTCTGTAATAATGACATATGACTATGGTAGGGACATTAGATTGTGAGCTCCTTTGAGGGACAGCTAGTGACATGACTGTGGACGTTGTACAGCACTGTGTAAAATGTTGGCACGATTTAAATACTGCGTAATATTAATCTAAGGCTCAATGAGCCTAAAAAACTGCGTGTGGGGAAAGGTTCCCGTAAGGTCACTTCTCTGTCACTCTGATTGACTAACAAAAGAGCAGCAAAGCATTGATAAGTCATCCTTTAGCTCATTTAGCTTTCTCCTCCTGTCCGTGCATTCCCTGTATGAACATGTGCATTCAGTACATCTAATTACCATTCCCTCCTGCAATCTGAAAGCTGCTGTGCAATTAATGAAAGAAGTTATCAGGAAAACACAAAGTAAAATGTATTAATTCATGTTAAGTATTCTGTGATAGCATAACTGTATTACAACTGTGTTTTTTTTTTTTATCTCCCTGGAGTTAAGCTGTAGGCTTGGCATTGTTCTTATATCCCACGACAGTAATGAGATCGGTTTACAGCATGACCCAGGCCTGGTTCTGCTGCGCCATGGATTACTGTAAGCTAAATCCCATAGTGTATATAGAAAAACCAGAAGCTGCTCTATAAACACAGACAGAACTTAGAAGGAGGCCTGGAATGTGTTAATCAAACGGCACGAGGCTTCTGGGGTTGAAATGTAAATATGATACGTCGACATGTGATCCAGACTGTTGGTGGGCAGCCTGGCAGAGCCTAATCCTGTGCATGGACGAAGACATTTTTCGTATGATATGATGAAAGCTTGGCCATGTGCCCATTGTCCAAATGCACATTGTGATAAACACGCACATACTTGGATGGCTGCATTTTGCTGTTTGTTTATAGAATAAGCCTATGTGTATTTCAGGCCCCTGAGTTTCAGGATAACAAAAGATTGTTTGTTTTAAAGAAAACAATCTCCCGGTTAAGCGACTCCTTCCTCAATGTACTATAACACAACTAAAAAAAAAGTTTATTAAAAGTTGTTAGAGATCAGACCATCACATCTTTATGAGCTTGTTGGTCATCCCATCCAAAACCACGTGATTCAATATGTATTTGTCACATTGTTGATATACGAGATTCCAATCTTCTGGGAAGGCTTTGCACAAGATTTTGGTTTGTGTATGTACCTTAGTACCTAACTTTAGGCCATGTACACATGTCAGATGATATTTGCCCGATACGAATGGTTGGGCTTGTTACGGGAGAGAATCTGACATGTGTGCAGAGGTTGTTTGATGTCGTCCTGACAGATCAATGACCGACAGTAAACGACTGCTATACAAGAGAAGAGCACAGAGAGGTGCCACTGGCTTGTTCTCCCCCTCCCCTTTCCATAGAACTAAATGGTACTGTAAGTACAGTGCTCGATCATTCATCGGCAACTCTTTTGCTAAAAACAATCACAAAGACCATTTCCAGCAACAAAAATTAAATGTGTGTTTGCTGCCTTACAAATGTTCCATTGGATGCAAAGACCAGGCTCCCAATTGCCAATCCAATTCATGCTCATGGTGTTCGATAGGGTTTAGGTCAGGGCTCTGTGAAGGTGCCTCCAATCCTTCCCCACTGGACTGGTCAAAGCATTCTTTATGGATCTGGCTTTGTGCACAGGGGCACAGTTGTAGTTGGCTTAGTATAGCCATGTTTCCCACTTTGCCTCCTAGAACAACTTTCAATTAGGATCATGTTTTCTTTTATAAATAACAGTCAGGATTGTCTGGAAATGTGTAATGTGAATGAGGGGAGGGGGAATGTGAACATTAGGAATAAAGACAGAGTTATCCTTTAAAATATTAGTCACTATGACACAGTGTTTAATTTTGCACCAATATTAGATTTTGTTTTCAATTTGCACCAGAAAGATCTATTTTGCCCATCCTGTTTCAGGCACGTTGCCCCTCAAGGGCTTTGTTAGGTGCTATTACCAATCAATATTGGCTCATTCAGCTCCCCTCCCAAGCAGATCACTCTCAAACCGCAGGCATTTTATCGCTCTCCTTGTGGCTCAGATTGCAGGCTGATATTGGAGGGGGTTCGGTACAGTCATTCGAGCTCATCTCCAGGCTGGTTGTCTGATTTTATTATGTTTCCATTAGCACAAAGTGCTGGCGACAGGAGCTCACTGCCATGCTTGAAAATACAGGAAATGCAGGAATAAAAACAAATTAGGAGCGGCCCCGGCGGTCCCGGAGGGGTCCTGGTCTGTGCAGACTTGGTGGTATCGCTCCAGCTATATTACGTTTTATGAACTGAGGATTGATTCCATAGTGCTTGACTATTGATTGCAATCATCTAAGATGTGTGATTTGTCTGAATCTTCTAAACCAGTCAAAGGGGAAACCTAAGGATCAGAGGTACAAAACCTGGTTCCGCTAGTAAAGTTGGTTTTAAAACTAATATGTTTAAAGAAAAATCATAAGCAGATATAAATTGTACACATTTATGTATAGCTAATAAAAAGAGAGCAGAATTACAAGGAATCAGTGCCTTGCTGCTCCTTAGCTATCCAATGAAAGGCTGGGGGTATCCTTGACCAAGATTTTTGCTTTAACTGCAACAGTGAAAACAGACGTCATGTCATGCCTGTCATGTTGACTAGCTGAACAAAATTATTTCAGACAGGCAATGCGCTTATTTCAGCTATGAAATTAGCCATTGAAGACATACCAGTGCATCCAAATTGGACAGAAGACAGAATCTACCACCTCAAAGTCATCACTGGTGGTACAATACGTGACAACAGCCCACAATGGGTAGGTAATGCCATTATCTAACAGCAGGTAATTTATTGTTGCTTCATTACTAGGTCTTCCCAGGGGTCTTTTGGGTATGCCATGTACCATGTGATCATAAATCTACCCACATCGAACACCAGACCAATGTTCACCAGAAGTTATTGTGGATGGAACCACATTCATTAAAATAAATTCTAGTGCACCTAGGTCTTCTACAATCACATCATCATTTACTGAACTTTGCTCAGCAAGTAAAATATGAAGGAAATTATTACAGAACCAACAGACAGAGTGATGAACCCACTGATGTCACGGACAAAGGGCATTAAAAGAATACTGAATAAGCAACATGAGAAACTGCCATGTACAGTCCTGAAAAAGGAAAATGACATTGCCGATACCCCTGAACAACAATGACAGCCATGGGGCTATGGTGGAGTCATGGGCTGATTTCTGCTCCAAAGTGAATTGTTTTATATGTACAGGACTTGTGTCCTATTCCTGTAACCTACATGCAAATTTAGGAGTAATGGTAAAGATAATTCTAATTTACCCCAAAACACTTTACCGTTTTATTGTTCCTATCCTAGAATATTGAGACATTGAGACTTATTTATTAAAGCTCTTTAAGACTTGAGAAGATAGACTATCATGGAAGAACGTGGGTGACCCCATAGACCGGTAATAGATCTGGCCCAGGATTGAAAAGATTTGCCAACCAAGAAATCCATTCAAAGTTTGCTGGATCACCCAAGTTCACTCATGATATTGTATTCTCTCCAGTAAGCTTTGCCACCATCCTACATAAAGCTTAGACAGGGCTTGGACCCGAGAATGGAGTGTATAGAATGAGTATAGACGGTGAGTATGAGCATTGTAACAGTCTCTTAAGGTAGAATCGCTCATTGACTTGCTCTGCAAACTCTTATGCATGACCAACCACCAGCCAGAGTCAACAGTTTGGTTCCATTCAACGTATTTCAGAGTTGGTCCTATCATAGCCTAGAATATTGAAGCATTGGGCCTGATTTATTAAAGCTCTTTAAGACTGGAGAAAAAAGACTACCATGGACAAACATTGGTGATCCAGCAAACCTGAAATGGATTGAAAACATTTGCCAACTAATGGATGTTTAAAAAATTATACATTTGTTCTAGGTTTGCTGGATCACCCAGTTTCTCCCATGATAGTCTATCTTCTCCAGTCTTGCAGAGCTTTAATAAATCAGGCCCATTAAGTATATACACATACATGAATTTGTCACCTACAGACATAATGGTAGATTCTGCCTTTATATGTACCTAACAGTTGCCATTTTAGTGGACTTTTTTCATGCATTTTCTCCAGGACAAACCCCTGTTTTCCAGGGAGGAGACTTCTTTCTGTTAAAAAGGTTTATTTTGTATGCTACATTTCTATTTATTGTTATATTTTATGCATTTTGATCAACATGCAGTACCAATGATGCTTGCAAAATGCACATTTATTAACTGCCATGAACATTATTTTAGCAAAATGGCATTGCCTCTTACAATGATATCTAACGTTCCTCCAGATGTCACTCAAGATGTTTGGCTCATCACTGGCTCCACCGCAGAATCGCCAAGTTAATGGGATGCCAAGAGAAACAAATGTGTTGTGTGTACTAGATCTTTCACTATTCACATACAGAACAGGTATTTGTTTTGCAAAGTGTTTGGAGAGCCGTATTTACACAAACCAAATGCCTGTTCTATGTGATAACAACAAGTTTAGAAATACTTATTACTCTTCAGAGCAAAACAGCCAAAAAGCATTGAGGACTTTACCATTCACGCACAAGGTGAGCCAAAAATATTTCTGGTAGCTATTCATTATAACAGAATTCATTCAGTTTTCTTAAAACAAATTTTCCCTAAAATGTTTTGTCCTTTATTTTTCCATGCTTGTGGATCTCTCAGTCCATTCCCCTGCATGCTTTATGTTTATTTCATGCCATCTTAGTGTATTATCATAAGCCTCTTAGAGTGGAGCACAGATGTGTAAATATATTATGCTGCACCGAAGCCTCTCTGTTTACTACTAATGCTGCGGGTGATGCTGAATGCAACTGGGATAGTCACATTGGGGACACGTGTGAAAAATGATACCATCACAAGACACTAGAAAAAAACACAATATTGTCAGTGACTTTCTGTGCAGCAAGTCTTGGTTTCTATCTATACCTGTATTCTGTATAAATTGTATCAAGACTATTGCAATGCCCTGTATAGCAAAACTCAGACCATTGGAGCACCAAGAGGTCCCCATTTAGGGCTTCTTAGGACTGGCATTACAAAACTACGCAGTTAACCAGCGCCATTTTCTTTGATGGGTGCCCATGAGTGTTCTTGGGCATTTTTTGTAGATATTCAGGTGCAGTTTTCTTAAAACAAGAATCTAAATTTGTGGAATAGGTTAAAATGGAACTAAACTATTTTAACCAACTAAAACTAAAGTGATACCCACCTGTCCTTGTTCGGTTGCAGGACATCACCATCTTCTTCACTTCATACAGACACTCTTGGTTGGCTGGGCCCGAATGACGCAACTACTAAGCAGGCATGCGGGAGAATATTCATTCTGGGCATGTGCAGCTCAGCTTCTATGGCAGTTTCCGGAACCGGCTAGGCAGCAAGGAGGGATTATTGCAGAAGGGATATTGCTTGTCCGTTTTTGCAATAATGACCTGCTTGATCAAGCATTTTTAAAAGTGAAACTTTAGTTCTGCTTTAAAAGGAAGCAGTTGGAGCATCTCAAAAAACGCACCACAACCATACCAGAGGCAAACACTTGTGTTCATTTCACTGAGAACCAGGACTTTGGTGCAGTTGAGGACTGGTTGATAGTGGCGAACCACAGCGGTACCACTGGGAAAAAAATGATAATCTGACCAGGCCCTACAGACAAACTCTGTACACATTTTAAGAAAAATATGGGCCCCTGTCCTGCCAGTTACAGGGCAGTGTGGCACAGCTGTACAAATCTCATGCAGTATGGAGAACAATAAAAATCCTTTAGGCGGGTAAGCCAGTTTCCATGTGAATTCAAACTTTATATTTTCTTTTTTTACCTAGAGTTTAGCTTTAAGTTGCCCGATACAATAATACTTGTGGTAGTCTACCTAGTCTCACCATGCAAAGATGGTCAAAATACTGTTACTTTCACTGTTACAGCCTTTTATAATGCTGGACACCCACCACCCTCCTGGTCCCTCCATAGACAAATAGGGTATGTTTAATGAAAGCTCTCCAAGTCTGGAGAAGATCTGTCATGGCAAAACCTGTGATCCAGCAAACCTGGATCGGATCTGGTCCAGGATTTCCAACTAAGCAAATGATTATTAGGTAACTATTTCCAAGTTGGCTGGATCATCAGCTTCACCCATGATAGTCTATCTTCTCCAGTCTTGGAGAGCTTTAATAAATCAGGCCCATAATGTTTTGTGGATATAGCTGGAGGGTAAAAGGTTGCTGAAGGTTATAAAATCATATAGGAATCCTTTACTGTCAATAGATGATTGGTAGTAAGCAGAGCTACCGATGTGACTGTGCCACCCTGTGACAGTTGCACAAAGCAATATTTGTTGGCGGAGTCACTACAATAATATGGAAAGGAGGAGCAGCGGCCTATAAAACGTGTTTGGAGAAGGACGAGTAACCTTGGTGAGCCATCTTATAGCAGATGGGGATTAATGCAACAGGCAGGAGCCCAGCACATTCCGAGCATGCATTGCTAATCATGCCCATTTACAGCTTTAGAACATTTTTTATCTAAATTCAATTTGTGGTGCACTATTCATTTCCTCCTTTTTGAAATTCATTAACTGTCTCTTACATAAAGAAAGTCTAGTGTTAAAAAGAATAATACTGATGTTTCTTTCAGCTACCGATTAGATTTATGATAATTAAAGGTACAGGACACAGTCATTGAATAACAATGCTTGGTTTAACCAAATGCCAATGACCCCAAATTATCACGTGTAAACAGCACATGCTTACAAAATGTGCCTTAAAGCATGTAGGCAAGGAATTGTATAAAAGGTGGAAGGGTGTGTGTTTTGGGGAGGTCTTAAGCTAAAGGTGTCTAGGCTCTAAATAAAGAAGTAGATAAACAGATTTTTCATACCAAATAAGAAGTGTGCTCCCTGTACATCCCACCTGTAATAGATAGCATTCACATCTGAAGGGATGTCAGGGATACTTGTCTAAATTAAGCATAAACTGTTGCCTGTGTGCAGGAGCTCCCTGCAATATAGACCAATCAGTGGTGCTCTGGGTGACTGGTCTTGTATCCGCCTCTTTTGCAGTATTCTGCAGCCAGTCTGTAATTAATAGGCCGGCCGGGTACCTCCCACAGCGCCCACAGGATAATGTTACTTTTATAAAGTAACTTCTGGCCTTACAAAGCCATTTGGTGCACATTTATATCTCCTGGACCTTTGAGGAATATATTGAAATAAAAGCTTTTGTGTACGGAGGTAAAGGATTTAGGGTTTGATATTCTGTAAAAGGCAAGTAATATGTAGTATGACATTTAATGTTGTGTCTATCCATCCCTAAAAATGAAACACGTTCTGTTATATGACCACCATGCCTTCACCCTACACATTGCCCTATTTATTAAATAACAATGCAGCTTTTACAAAAGGCTCTCCTTGTATAATTATCCCAAAGCCTCCGGAGGTAAATTAAGAGCGCCAGTCCTGGTTATCTGGAAACACTGCTGAAACTCCGTCACTCCGTCACAGCTACAAATTGCTAAAAGATTGGTGGGTTAAGCTACACGCACAATTTAGATGAGTATTGCCCAACATTAAGGTTACGTACACACCTCAGATGTTTCTCGTCCGATTATCACCTCAGGGCTGGTATGGGATGAGAATCTGGCATGTGTACAGCGCTCGTCCAACGTCGTTTATGGATCCACCCTGGCGGAAGTGAAAAGGAGAGAGCACAGTGGGGTTTTGCCCCGTCGTTCTGCTCTCTCCATAGAGCAGAATGTACAGCACTCAGTCAATCATCTTTCAGTCTTTTGTCATGGGAAATAATCCTGAAAGATCCTTTTTTCAATGACGAAAGTCTAACGTGTGTACGCAGCCTAACAATTGTGATTGTCTGATTGAGCATGTTTGGTTACCTGAACTCATTTAGCCAAGCGGATCACTAACAACAACCATTGCTGTCCATTCCTATGGGAGAGGAAGCAGGGGAACCTGAAAGTGTGTGATCACAATCATGAAAGAAAACAAATGCAGACGCCACATCTAAGGGCTGGTAAGCTGCAATATGTTACATTTTTGCTTTTGGGTTTAGATGTACTTAAAGCTGTGTTTGTTTTGAAAACACTCATGTAAATGAAATAAAAGAAATTAAAATCACCCTCATGTCATGGAAACTTAAAGTGATCTTATTTACTAAGCTCAGGAAGAAATCATTTTGCATAATGAACACATTTCACACATTATAAATCTGTCCTAGTGTGTGGTAGCAACAGATCCATCCCAAATCTGATCAACTCCGGCCAAACCCTGTACAGAAGAATTGTCCAATGATCTCACAGGGTCTTTTTTAAATATTTATACCCAAATTTTATACAATTTTTGGTCCACAACTGATCACCCTTAACTCCTATCTAGGTCTGGCCCCATTTCCCCCATAGGAACCCAATTCTTGTAAATCACCAGCAAATGTTTTCATAATGATAAAATGCCGTCAGGCCGGTAAATTTGGTGTACAAGACAATTGTAAGTTTTTGTTTTCAGAAGGAATTCCTGAATTTTAGTGAATGTGTGAATCAACTTTTACTCATTCCGGGTAACATTTGTATGAATGTTTATAAAGATCCCTCATTGTTTTTTTTTTGTTATTGAAACCACGCCTTGGAAAAATTTTACAAATGTGGATGCTTTTTGATGACTTTGTATGGTTATATTGCAAACTCTTTGGAATCATTTTTAAAGCAGTGAATCTGACATTTACTAAAACATTCCCTGGTGGTGAATCCTGCAGGTCTGATTATTCTCCATCATATTTCAGTGAATGTCAGATTCACTGCTTTATAAATAGAGCTTTTTAGCCTCTTAGTAAATGTTGGTTGTTGATTGTTTTTGGTGGTGTTTTTCTTTTCTACCAAGGAGGAATATTCAGTTTACTGAAAATTATTTACAAAAAATGCTTTCAATTGTATTTTAGGCTGAATAAATAAATACAAAAAAAAAAAAACAAAATGAAAAAAAAATCTAAATATAGCTAAAAAAAATGGAATGGAGAGGCAACATTTAATCCCATGCCTGCACCCCTCCTGTGCGCATGAGCACCTCCGAACCTTCAGAAAAGGTGGGGCATGTTCATAAGCCACACCCATGCCACACCCCTTTACCATCACCAAATTCCTATCTATTTAGGGACATTGCTGTCTGATGAATATTGAAGCTTTATCCATCCACAAAGTGGACTCAGAATTATCATACACACAGGTGAGTGTACAGCAGATTTATATAAAGACTGTTATGGAGTAAAGAAGGTCTGGGGGGATCTGGGTGGCCCTCCAATAAAAAGGCAGATCTCACATTATGTGATTTTGGATGTTTTGGTTCCAGTTACTGAGGAACTACAAGAGTCAGAAGCTTTGTAATAGCTGATAATTTATATGTTAATTTCACATTTGTCTCTTTTCTGATTCAATGCAATGCAATGCGGCATGATGCCTTTACCCCAAATGTTCTGGAACTACACGAGCCTGTATACAATGGCAACTAGGACTTCTGGTAACATCTGGCAATCCTCATGTTGCTTCCACAGCTGCCCCTTTTGATGCATACAATGCATGTGTTACGCTACGTACACATGCAATAATTGTTGTAAAAATAATTGACGACTGATCAACAATTATACATGATTATTTTGAACAATCGTATAGTGCACAAGTCTGTACATGCTGTAACAATATGATCGTTCAAATATAATCCACCAATAATGTACACACACTAGATAGGATCGTTTGAACGATGCATGTGAATGCTATCTATACAGGAGAAAGCGTATCACAGAATAATCCACGATCACTGAACGACCCTACACACATTAGATTGTGAACAATCAGAGCTGGTCGTTCATTTCCAGCGACTTTCCTTGTTCGTCAGCGTCGTTGTGCACTTAAGTTGTTAAAGATTATCGGCCAATCGGTCGTCAATTGTTCGTTTCCAACGAAAATTATTGCACGTGTGTACGTAGCCTTACTCATGCAATCCCACTCTGCATGTAATAATGCAAAGCGACAATGTCTGATGCCATTGATTCAGGTGCTGTGGAACTACAAGAACCAGCATGAAATAGCAGCTGGGACCTGTAGCTCTGTGTCATGTTGCTTCCCCCGCACCCTCCCTTCATTCGGTACAAAAAGTAGAACCGTTGGTCCAGATGTTGAAGTACTACAGTATAGTATGGCTGCTGTGACTTGTAGTTCAGCGAAGTGTCCACAGCTACAACATTCGTATAATGCATCTTGTGTGTGATGCCCTTCACCTTCTGTGGAACAACAAGAGCCAGCACTGAACAGTTAGCAATCCACTTGTTGCTTCCAGAACCTTCTAATATTAGTATTACCCCTGCATGCCAATGACATTACTCCAGCTGCTTGGGAACTACAAGAGCCAGCATAGAATAATAGATAGGACTATAATATTTAGCAAGCAACATGTTGCTTCTACAACCTTCTGATGCCCCCCTGCTGCAATACAATGCTGGTGATACACATGCAAAGCCACCATTTGTGATGGTAAACTTCAAGAGCCTGCATCCTATTAGAATGAATCTGTCTGCTGACCTCTGTAGTGCCCTCACACCTGGCAGTCATGCAGTGATGAGATACTTGTGCAATGAGTGACAACCCCCCCATCATCCTCTCCCTTCCTCCTCCCTGCTCTCTCCCCCTCCCTTCCTTGCAGGCTCTTGTTTCTCTCCTCCTCCCTTCTCTCCTCCCCTCCTCATCCTTCCCTGGTTGCTCTGCTCACATCTCCCTGCCTGCTCCAGGGCTGCACACACTCCAGATCTGCTGCTGTGAGCCTTACTGCCAGAGCTTACCCCCCCCCCCTGTGCACTGCCACCCTGTGCTGCCAGGGGTGGGGAGAGAGGACTACCCTCCCTGCCCCTTCTGCTGCCCACTGATCCCCCTGCAGGAAGAGGACTTGGAGCCCACTGGGGTGAGTGTGTCTCTTTTTTTCCTATTAAGGGTGTGAGGGGGTGGTCTTGCTGTTTACATCTGGAGGAGTGGAGGGGAGATCAGCCTGTACACCCCCCTCTTCCAAACCCAATGCCCACTTTCCTCTGCCATCCCTGGGCCCTGTTGCATGAGATATCTGCAGGAAGAGGCCTCTTCTTTTTTTTATTTGTGTGTGGGATCACCCCCCCCCCCACACCTCCCCCACCTTCCTTCCCTTTTTATTTATTTAAACCCCAAGGGCTTGTATTAAGGTGTCTCCCTCCCCCATTACCACCAGTGTGCCCGAGAATTCCGGTGGGCAGAGTATCTTGGCATAAATAACCTCCCTCCCTAAAATACCTCTTGGCACACTGTTGTGCATGTACTGCAATCTGCTGGATACAACACCTCTGCGCTGTGGCACCAAAACTACCCCACCCTGTGCCCACAGCCTGCCATCCACCCACCCTGGGGCAGAACCGCACGCCTTGTTTCATTAATTTTTTTTTTAGCATTCAATGCTTTTTTTAACTTTGTAAACTGCTGGGATGAGATTGTAGGATTCCCTGTTGCACTTTTGTTCCTTGTGGCGACAAGGGGAGGAAGTGGGATAGGGTAACACTTAAGACCTGGGATCAGGAGCATTGTTGGAAGGGCCTTTGGATGACCTCCCCCACCACAATTTGGCATTTTTTTAGGTCATTAACTCTTTTTGTGCTGTAGAGACCACCTGATCATTGTGAATTGTCTTTTTTTTGTGTTAATGTCTGCCCACCTCTTTGTTGACCTTTCGAAATGTTTACATTCCATTTGTGGTCATTTAATTGATCATTCAATGTGATGAAAAGTTTACATTCAGTGGTAGCCACAAGTGCATGGCTTTGATTCTTTAATCGATCTTTCAATGTGAAAAAAATTAACCAAAGTTGCACAAATCAAAGTCCCCTCCAAGTTGTTACCAGATCATTATAAATTGAAAACGGATACATTGTATCCTTCATTAATCACAATGTGCAGAACAGTGTTCGATAATAAATCGCTGAAGAATCGCTTGTTTACATTTGTGATCACCCACAACTCCCATCCAAGACTGGCTCCATTTACCCGATAGGAACCCAATTCTTGTAAATCACCAACGAATATTTTCGTATTGATAAAACGCCATCAGGCCGGTAAATTTGGTGTACAAGACAATTGTAAGTTTTTGTTTTCAGAAGGAATTCCTGTGTTATCAGGCTCATTGTACTTGTAAGCTCCTGTGACACTGGTTACGAAAGCTGGGCGTGCTGACATTTTTGTGCGGAGGGTAGGGTTCCAGACCGAGAAGGAATTTATCATTGCATTGTTTTTGGTATGCTTCTTTTTTTTTTTTTATAGAAAGCACATGGACGGCGGGTTGGTTGGTAAACATCTTTTAGGTAAACGTTGCGTTGATATGAATACGCAGCCAAATATATTTTATCAGAAGCTTTTATTTACTTTCCTAGCATGATGAGCTGCTTCTATAATAATCGGTGCCCAGATGTCTTAGTGGCCTAGCTAAGCTTTTGTTGGCACCACCGAAAAGTGGCTGGTAAAGATACCTACAGTGCAAGAGCGAGAAGATCGCAGTATGGCTTTTTATAGATGTTTGGATTGCATTGATTGAGTGCACGTGTTTTGCACTTATTATTAGCAGGTTGACTTCAGGGGAACAGTATAGATGGGTAGTCCATGGTTTTGCTGCCCACACACGTTACAATCTGATGTTACTTATGGGTTAAGCCTGATGAGCTGAGTTACCCCTGAACTTTTTATATGTTATGGTAAATGTTGAATACCAGGGAACTCTATCTCACTATCTAACTCCTCCAGTCAGTCATAACTGCCCAACCTGTTCCTGATAACCTAAAGGTTTGGGGTCTTTTTGCTCACCTCTATGTTTTGTCTCCTTCTTTTGGTAGTTCTGATGGATCTATTTGAACAAATAGATTGTAATGTATAGTCAGTTTTAGGGTTACTGACACCTATGTAATGCATGGACTTCCCTAATAGCATACAAAGTGTATTGATAGTTTTGGATGGAGATTGTAAAAACTCTGTTTAATCATGTTAAAATATTATGGGCAGATTTAGATTCTTCCTGTGAGATTCATTATTTTGCAGTTGGGGTAGCCCACAGTCATGCAATTATTTCTTGATCCAACCATTACCGGCCAGGTCAAATAAGGATCATCTTCTGTATTTGTTCTAAAAAGGCAGTAACCAAGGAGAGCCAATCAGAAGTCACCTCTTGTTATCCTGCATGCTATATGTTAATGAAAGCTTATTTCCGATTGGTTGCTTTAGATATGTGTGTAACAATGAGCATAGTTGCCAACCTTAGATTTGATAAAGACCAAAGCCCAACAGCTTCAATCCAATATAGTTTTGAATATTTGTGAAGTTGCTATGTTCATTACAATGCCACGAAAGTCCTTGTTTATGATCTTGTTGCTGGAAGTGACAACAAGTTAGGGTGACAACGTTCTGTCCCTTTTCTTTAGATCTTCTGCCATGCTTTAAATCTTTTGTATCTTTGAATAGAACAATAGAATACTGTAGGTCAGGGGTGTCAAACGCTGGCCCGAGGGCTAAGAGGGATTTGTTTTGGTCCCCAAAGGAAATCTAAATATGAATTTGCAGCTGGCCCGCCGCTGCATTGAAATAGTGCCGCTACTACAATTCCCAGCATCACTCGTGTTTATAGACCAGCGGGCTCTCTGCCTGATCGTGGCCCCACATTGGACTGTTTTATAGAATCAGGGAATTGTAGTAGCCGTGCTATTTCAGTGAAGAGCGAGTTCCAGCCACTCATAACATTAAGCCCCACATTGAACTGTTTTACTGACACAGGGAATTGTAGTAGCGGTGCTATTTCTCTATTATAGGCTTATTCCAGATTGAATGTCAAGTAAAACTCCTTTGTTTCCATATGAAAAGGTTTTATATCTAATGGGAAGGAAAAACTTCCTCAATTTTTTCAATAAACTTCAAGTTTGGCCTGCGACTTTGTCTAAGTTTTGGCCCTCTGTGTATTTGAGTTTGACACCCCTACTGCAGATAATTCCGTTGTTCATTATCTTCCAATAACTAAAAGATAATTTTCAGTTCAGTTCAGTTTTCATTTCCAACAAACATTAATGGTGTCTACCTACATTTTGGTTGTCCCTCACTCCACAGTACATTTTGTCGATCCAGCAGATAAAATCTAAAACCAAATCTGATGAGATTCGGTCGTCTTGACACCTAAGTGGTTGCCGTGTCGGACCGTTTGATTCTGAAGCAGGTCTGAACCTTCTCTCCTATCTGGTAAAAAAAACAAACATATTTTAGAGAGGTTCAGGTAATGCCTTTCAAGGCCTTGCAAACACATCTTATACATTATAGAGGTTTAGGTTGTATCAACTCCTGACCACAGTATGAAGATTGGCTGGGGGAACTAAATGACCAGCGCCGCCGCTGCATGTAGGCCGGAAGGCAGGACGTTTTACACCTTGGTCGTTTTACACGTTAAGCAACTTTAAAATTGTCATGTTTTCCTCGCTGCTGATTCATGTTACATCTACGGAGGTTTTCTCATCAGAAAAGGTTATCTGGTTTTGCAATCTTCGTGCTTTAGTGTTAGTCATGCTGGAGTGTCAGATTCCCCCTCGGTTTGCATGTTTTGAGTGCCAGTAAAGTATCAGGGTCGGTTGGACGCACCAGGGCAGCCCGGGCGAGGTGTTTGTGATCCTCGGTTTATTATTGTGTCACAGAAGCACCTTGGAGATATAAACCCGGAGGATTCCTTTATTGTTACATATTCTCTGATCTGTGATGCAGCAACAAATCTCCTGATTTATAGGCCTGAGCTAGGCAGTGGTAACCCCTAACAACCAAGCGGCAACCATTGTGTTTCTGTATCCTGGCTAAAGATTGATAATTTGCATTTGCTGATGTCTGTGTTCTGCTTGCTAGGCCTCGTGTATAAATCCCTGTGTCATTTGTGGCAACCAGTTAAACCACTTTAAACATGGGGGAACCCTTTTTTATTATTAAACAGGATTTATATAGCGCCAACATATTACACAGTGTTGTACAATAAATAGGGCTTCAAATGACAGACAGCTACAGACAGTGACACAGGAGGAGCAGAGGACCCTGCCCAGAAGAGCTTACAATCTAAGAGGTGGGAGAAGTATCAGACCCTTGAAAATAACTTTTTGGTCTTCAGGGAACTCCATCTATAAATATTATATCCACAGCTCACCGTACATTAGTGTGGGGTCAGTGATAAGAATGCCTCTTACATTGCTGGTCAGTGGGTACAATGCCACCCATACAGATAGCCAAAACCATTATTGGTGTTAAGCGGATCTGAGAGGTACAAATTGCTCAAGGAACCCCTAGCAACCTCCGACAGAACCCTGCTTGGGAAACCCTAATGTAGTATATGGCAGGCTTTCAAGTCATCTCATACCTGTGAACTGATTGCATAACTGATAAATCAATAAAGCTGCGTACACACTTCCAATAAATGTCGTTGGAAACAAATGACTAACGACCGATCGTACGAGAATCGTTAACAAAAAGGTGCACAACCACTGACCAAAGACGCCAACGAACGAGGATTGTCCCTGGAAATGAATGACCGTCCTGTCCTTTCCATCTCACTTCCTGCATCGTGTACATTATTGGATTATATTTGAACGAACGTATCGTTACAGCATGTACAGAATTGTGCACAATACAACCGTTCAATTATAATCGTGCATAATGGTTGATCGGTTTTAATCGTTTGTTTTCTAACGATAATTATTGATAGTGTGTGTACATTATTGGTGGATTATATTTGAACAATTGTATTGTTACAGCATGTACAGAATTTTGCACAATACAATTGTTCAAATATAGTCGTGCATAATCGTTGATCGGACTTAATTGTTTGTTTTCTATCAATATTTATTGGAAGTGTGTACCTAGCTTAAGGAAGTCTTAGTTACCTTCTATGGAATAGCTAATTAACTAATTCTTCAGTGGTTTGCAGCTCAGTGAATTGCATTTGTGCAGAGACTCATGTCAGCTTGACATTCACTCTGCATGTACCCTCTATTTAGTCTTAGTGGCCATTGGACCTAATATAATAGAGTGCAGTGGGCATATTGTTGGTGCCACTTAAATGTGCGTCTGTGTAAAGAGATTGGTGCGGGTGGATGTATCATTGGCACATTGATTACTCCCCAGACTTTCTGGCTCCGACTTCTGCATTTCTCTATTACAGCCTGCACGCAACTTTGGGTGAATACTTCAGTACTGGGGAATCCTGAAGCTGGGGCTGATGTAACACAGCATTGACGCTTCCTGAACTGCTGTCTCTCTCCTGTTCCATGCCACATGCTTCTAATAAAACACTGTGATGGAATAAGGATGCCCGTCATAGTGTTGGGCCTGTAAAACAGCCAGGCGGGGCTATATACTAACTGGCAAAGCTTGTTATTTTTTTTTATATCGCAGCTTACCAGTCCTATAGGGATTTTTCTATTTATTTTCCACCTGGTAATTCTGCCAGTAACACACTTGGTCTAAAACAGGACTACAGAACACCTATCCCTCTCATCTTTAGCATAACATAGGCAGGAGGTGTTCTGCAGTCTGCTGGGATAGCTGGTAACAATGTAACTTATAACAATGTAACAGAGGGAACGGGAAATTATTAGCTCACTGTTGGAAAGATCAACAGATGTATTTTGCACTTATCACACGTGGTATGTGAGCGAGCAAATAAGAGAAGTTTTTCAAGTTTCAAATTTTTATGGTTTACATACACTTTAAAGAATTTTAGGGCATCTAGCCAGGGAAGGGGGCATTTACTTTGCAACTACCAGAAGTCCCGCTCCTTCACCAATGATATTTAGTGCAGTGGGGAATTTAAAGCATATTACTACCTGCTTTTTTGGTTTTCCTGCTGTCACTTGGGGTTCTTATGTGACCTTAGGAGCAGTTGGGTGACAGTGGGTGGCTGAATGGATGCTGGAGGAGGTCATATACTTTGGACCTGATTTATTAAAGCTCTCCAAGACTAGAGAAGATCATGGCAGAACCTGGGCAATCCAGCAAACCTGAAATGGATTTCTTAAAAATTGTAAGGTAGGCAAATTATAATTATTATTATTATTATTATTAATAAACAGGATTTATATAGCGCCAACATATTACGCAGCGCTGTACATTAAATAGGGATTGCAAATGACAGAAATACAGACAGTGATACAGGAGGAGAGGACCCTGCCCCGAAGAGCTTACAATCTAGTAGGTGGGGGAATTCCACACACAATAGGATGGGAGATATGTAGTGTTGGAAGTAGTGATAGTTTCAAAAGACAGAAGAAGAGGCAAGTTTGAAAAAATGGGTTTTGAGTGCTCTTTTAAATGAGCAGAAAGTAGGAGCAAGCCGAATAGAACGAGGAAGACCATTCCAGAGACTTGGAGCAGCTCTAGAGAAGTCTTGTGTCCGTGAGTGTGATGAGGTTATGAGTGAGGAAGTCATTAGGAGGTATTGGAGGAGCGGAGAGAGCGGCTGGGGGAGTACTTTTTTACCAAGTCAGAAATGTAAGTGGGACAATAACTGTGGAGGGATTTGAAGGCAAAGCACAGGAGATGAATTTGATTCTAAGGTAAAATGGAAGCCAGTGTAGAGATCTGCTAAGAGATGCAGCAGAAGAGGAGCGGAGGGAAGGATGGATGAGTCTGGCTGCAGCATTCATAATAGATTGAAGAGGAGAGAGTCGGGTTAGTGGAATACCAGAGAGGAGGATGTTACAGTAGTCCAGATGAGAAATAATAGGAAGCATGTACAAGGGGTTTGTTGGTCTCAGGGGACATGTTTTCAATCCTGGACCAGATTCAATTACGGGTTTGTTGGATTACCCAAGTTCTCCCATGACAGTTTATCTTCTCCAGTCTTGGAGAGCTTTGGTACATTAAGAGCTTTTAAGTTCACTGCTTTGCTGCTCTGCATGGGGAGAAAATTGAAGGAGCAGAAGCAGCTGGGGGTACACAGGAGGAGTGGGTCTCTGTTTAAGAAGTTGGGACTCCCGTATACACACACAAGGTTCTCCCAAACTCCTTTAGCTGGGCACACCACTTGGCACACCCAGCGGTTTGTGGGTCACAAGTTGGGTTTATTATGTAACATTAACAGGCTAATAAACATTTGATCTCTAAAGATTCCATTGTGTCCGCCCTGTTTGTAAACAGCAAATATCAAATGTTGAATTGGACCTGATTTATTGTTTAATATTAGGTTTATGTTTGGTTAGTAAGGTCTATTTTCCTGTTCATCCCAGCAGCCTGTTTGATCGTTTGGCCATAAATTGATAATTTCTGAATTTGATCAACCAAAAGCATTCAGTATCAAGAAAAGGGGTTGCATTGTTCAATTTCTATTCATTTGAATTTTGGAGCTGATTTAGTTTAATAAAGTCAGCTCCCTTCTAGCTTCCTTGGCTGCAGTTCTTGTAGTTCAGGTTTTGGTTATAGCTTAGGTGCACTGTTTGCTGAATGGTGATGAAGTTTTGATCAGGATCCTTTGTCCAGCATAGGGTTTTGCAGTCCAATTTTGGGCGGCCTCTGAGACAAATCCTAGTTTTGGAGAACAGGGAGGGCTGACATCCTTCTATAAATGCATTTTCCCTGCCTGCCACACCATTTCTGACTCAGGACAGGCACGGGAGTTGAAATTAGAACTCCTGTGGGTGATCAATTTACTTTGCCATGCTTGTGTTCTCCAAACCTGCCCAGCAGTAGCTTTAGGGTGAACAGGACCCAGGAATGAAATGAGTCATGTGATCCTTTATCAGCTGCCATGTGGTAGGGCCATGTGATCGCTCATCAGCTGTCACCTTGTACAAATTCCAGACCAGAAGTAGTTTGCCAGAGTTCAGGAAGGTGTGAGGGACCTTAAAAAAAAACCTCAATGAGGAAATGTTTGCATCTAGCTTGTTAATGGGGATAAATGGCACTGCAGCTGTAAGCCGGTCGTGAAGCAGAACAGATGCTCGTCGCTGGGCAACCGATAATGACGTCACGGAAAATAGGCACAGCGCTGTGCGGTGCGACATCTCCATCAATGAGACACTGTGCTGGGTAAAGGTACACACAGCCAAGCCGACTGTACACACTTATATTTCACATAGGCTCCGTTTATTTATTGGTTTCCTGACGGCGGAAAATAAACCGGTGCGGTACTTTAAGCTTCCACTCATACAAGTTCTAAATATTTCCTTTACACTTAATTCACCCTGGTCTGTTCGGAGCTGGAGCTTTAGATTATTGTATATATTCCATCTTCCATGTTGTCTGCTCATCCGTGATCTGTTATTAAACAGTTCTGAGATTTAATGCTGAATTCTAGGCTGATATAAAGGACACAAAGTAATGCATTCTGTATTCTATAA
Organism: Pyxicephalus adspersus; assembly: GCF_032062135.1. Lineage (NCBI taxonomy): Eukaryota > Metazoa > Chordata > Amphibia > Anura > Pyxicephalidae > Pyxicephalus > Pyxicephalus adspersus. The sequence continues at coordinate 11,251,930 of NC_092864.1, forward strand.
TACATATTAAAAAGTATTTTAATCTGATATCAGCTTTTTGTTGCTCTGTCTGGGTGAAGTAGGAGGTAAGGGTGCTGCAGGGCTCCGGAACATGCTCATAGGAGGATATCACAAACAGATGAACCCATCAGTCTGCTGTTTCTCCTTTTACTGTCCAGTCACAGGCATGACCTGTAAGGGTTGATTAGATGAAGATGAGTAAAATCAGGTCTATGTGTGGCACGGCTGTGTAAATCTCACCTTGTTCTGGAAAGGTGACTTTTGCAAGGGAAGAGCCAAGCCAGTGGATATATAGCGCCCTGTCTTATTTTTAGGTTTCAGACTCATGAACATTGCACAAAGGTGACAAAAAGGCAGCTGGTATCACCTTGTTGGTGTATAAAAAGATATACATGTTTACAAAGTAACAGGTTCACACTATTGTTAGTTTTATCAGATACACCTACTCTTATTTTATGTTCTTGCTGCTCCCTATTATCTTCCTCAATGTCAAGTTGGGTGAAGATCTGCACCCCAGCCCTATGTGGCAACACTGGGTACCCAGGCCAACATGCACTGGCACTGTCATGTGAAGGAAGGGAAGCCACATGATCACCAGGGAGTACCCGGTATGTCACTTTCCTCGAATGGGAGATGGAGGTTCAAGTACAGAGGAGGTTTCCTTTTACAAGTTTGGTATATCCTGGCACCCTGCTCTGGGCTATGGAAAGCAGAGTTCAGTTTTGGAATGTGAAGCATCCTGTCCCCCAGCTAATCAGCATGCCTGATATATTTTGGGCATAGACTGAGAGGCCACTGCAAGGTCATTCAAGTGAATAAATAGGAAGTTGCCTGGATAAGGTTGCAGGTGTTAAAGGGTCTATCCACTGAAAACCTCAAGTTCCTGGGTCCGCACACCTATATTGGACTCTCACCATCCTTGCTGGATTTTTATTTATTTTATATTATGGGGAATGTAAAAGGAGGAGCTGTGAACACACAATGTGGGCACCAGAACCCACCCAACCCATTGACAGGAACAGTGTCACAATTGTGTGATGACTGACAATTGTATGGCAAGTATAATCGGCACAATGTAATATTGCATTGCACATTTTGCACATGTGCCTGCCTGTTAGGTGAAGCAAAAAAAAATCCAAAATGATTTTAGGACTTTAACATCCCTGTTTTAGAGGGAAGATGCAGCTAAATTTATATGTTCTGTAGTTTTTTAGTGCAGTAATTTGGATATAACATTCCTTTTAGGATTTTCCATGTATTGCACAGCCTCTGCTTGCAAGACTTCATCAAGATCTAGATATTATTTTTTTAAGGTCCACATTGGTTGACTTGAGTTGCACACATCCAAAGCAACTGGATTCTAGCTGTCATTTTTGTACAGGTCCCAACTGGTTGCCATAGACATCAGGCCTATCCATAACCAGGGATCCAAGCTATAATTTTTCAAAAGCATTGATAGGTTTCAGTGGACGGCATGGCTATCCTCTGGCAGATGCAGACTGCAGAGTTAGGCCTGCAGGGCCTGAGCGTATTTAGTGGCCCCTCTTGGCTCGTTGTACTTGGTAACATCCTGAGTTTGGCTGTCAGTCTGCTGTAGACATTCTCCGGGAATGAATTCCATGTGTCTGGAAGTAGACCAAGAAAAGTGTGTGGCTCCTCCGCTGCCGAGAGTGCGTACTCAAGAACCTGCTCCCACTTGCTTTATGATTTAACATGATGCAGACCTGTGGGATTATATCCATATAAAGAGACGGCGACTCGAGCTGTCACTGGGAATTAACACTTAGACAGGCAGGATTGTTGGGGCTCGTGCGGTGTGCTGCAGGTACCAACCATACGTCACACTATTGGAGGAACAGCTGATTGCAAAAAATTGGGAAATAAGACACTTTATTTATGAGCAATTTCACCTGCCGTAGCAGTACATGCTATGCTATGCAATATGGCTGTGTTTCCGAAATACCACATTCTCTGTTCTTAGAGAAAAAAAAACAGAAAATTTCATTGGCTGTGGATGACTTTGGAAAGGTCCCACCCTACTCCTACACCCTGATTCGTCATTTTAATGTGTAAATTTCCACAAATATGGAAAACTGCATTATTCTAAGGACTGCTTGGTCTCACAAATGATACTTGTTTATTATTGGTCATCACTTCCGGTCTGCGTTACCATTGGAGATCATTCCGATAACGTTTAGTCCATCATAGGAGAGGTTCTTCTCGCTTACTGTCCCAGTGGAAGGGGTCACTGTGAAAGGAAGTGATGAGACATTTCTCTGGGAGTACAAATAAAAACTACTTCTAGTGGTAGAGGGTGGTTTAGAAACACTGTGAGCTTTTTATTGTCCTCTATGATTTCTAACCGCTGAGACATTGGTGTATGGTTGACGTGGCTCTAGAATCAGCCCATGGCAAAGATCTAGATCTTGCATTGACACATTTCATGGCTTCAAAGGGTCCATTAAGTTTGAAGGAGCCATTAAAATGATCACTATATATTCACCTTGTAGCATAGGCCAGTACAGATCATGCACTATTGTTTTATATACCGGTATGTTTGGTCTTCTAGTAAGATGTTTTGGTGTTTAAGCCTTCGAGGCAATACAATCCTTTCAACAAGTAAGTGTAAGTTGATTTGAATATATTATTCCATTGGGTGGTTTGCATGTGAAGACATCATCGTGAGGTTTAGTCATTGGTTACTTTCTGGATGGTGTCAGCTTTTCAGTTTATTATAGCAATTATAATTTGACAGAAGCTGTAAACCCTTTAGCATGAAAAATGGCTGCCTATTCTGAAGGATGGTTGTCATGAAAGATGGCTGCCTATTCTGAAGGATGGTTGTCATGAAAGATGGCTGCCTAGTCTGAAGGATGGTTGTCAACAAGAATGGCCTCCATAAAAGATAGCTGCCTAGCCTTTTCACTAGTTTTAACACTTTACCAGTTTGTGTTGAAGTAGCTCTAAACCCTAACTCAATGACATTGTGTATCATAGAAAATTGCCCATTTTCTGCTGATCTCATGCGGCATCTTTATAGCCAATGCCTATTGTACTGCAGCAATGGCTGCATGACACTTGTTGTGGATTTCCTATCTGTGACAATGGTAGACTAGTGTAATTATTATTATTAATAAACAGTATTTATATAGCGCCAACGCATTACGCAGCCCTGTACATTAGTAATGATACCACTATGGCAAACCAGGGAAACTCAGGAACATAATTAGTATGGGGACAGAGCATTGTCATCCAACAAAAAGTACCTAAACAACAATTTCATGGCACGATCACCAGGTATTATTTTAAAGAAAGCTGCAGATTGAAAATGACTTCTGAAATGACATTAGCTTTTAGGAGATGTGAGTGATTAGGTTTACATAGTTTAGGATAAACCGGAGAAGAACAATGTGCACAATCTCTGCACGATTTGCACGTCTGCTGTGTGAATCAGGACACGCTCTCTAAACCAGGAAAGCCCATGAATGTCCCCATTTATAGCGTAGCATGAAGCGCTCTCTGTCTTGCTGTATAAGAGCAAAGTTTGTATTCTCTTCCTCCTCCCTGCATCACAATGCCCACTTGTCTGCCTTCCTGTCTGCTTTACACTATGACAAACCAGGACAGATGATACGGTTACATTAATAAGGACACGTGGAGGCCTCCAGAGGCTGCCGGGTGTGCTGGGAGTTGTAGTGTTTTTGTAGGAGAGCTGAAGTCGGGATTAATATGAGTAAACTTTAACTTTACTCTTCTGTATCATTTCAAACAAGGTTATCAACCTGCACAGCACTGTGATCTTCAAACCCCCATCCATATTATGGCCATAGGGTTCTATGATGACAACTATGTCTCATCATTAAAGGTCATCATTAAGGTAAACACCTGCTACCGTGTTGTCTCAGGTCTCAGATTACTTTACAGAAATATTTTTTATATTTTTGTATCCAAGGTATATTCTGAATGTCTCTAGAAAAATGCATTGAAATATGCAGGCAATGTGCAACTCTTAGTTCAGAAAACCATCCATTGGAGCGCTACAACCTCCTACAGCCTAATTGGTAACCAAATGAGTGTCCAGGGCACAGAAACTGAAGAAGATAAGTGCAATGGACATTGCCAAAGCATGGGGTCACTTTAGAGATTCTTTCAATCTGCTGATATAGGGGAAAGGGACAGTACCTGTGTAAAATCACATTCCCAACCCAGCAATCCCTTCCTTTATTGCAGCCAGCTGAAAGTAATTGGTACTGCCCGGCATGGGGTGTCATGTGACCTCCTCCTGTATTGTAGTGATGGGTCCAATTAGGCAATTGCAATGATGGAATGCATGATGTCACTTAAACAGCCACCGTGATTTGTTGGCTGTGATCGAGAAAGTTTCTCTGGGGGATCGTTGGAAAGGTAAGTATGGGGTCCCCAGGTTTAAATGAACAAAATGTCTCTTTCAACTTTTAGCTTGTATAAAAAACAATGTAACTTAACTGACCCTTTAAATATATTTTTTGTACCCGGATTCTGTAGCACTTGGCCAGAATACAAAATCAGTTTCAGGTGGACACAACTTTGTGATAAACCTTTCCAGCTGTGCTCCAACCTTTCCACCATGCAGTCAGGACTTAAGCCTAACATATAACTAAGCTTGTATCTTGGGTCTCATGTTTTCCTCCGGAACGTGTGGTCAATGTGTTTATTTACACGATTATTGTTCACAGCAGCAGGAAGTACCTGAACCTGCTACATCTTGTGTTAAAAACACACAGGAACTTACCAGGGGGCTCTGAGACAATATAGAATACCCTAAAATCAGCTCAGGAAATCCAACTGCAAACTGACCAACATACATGTTACAAAGATTTCATGCCAAAAGAACTTTTTGATTCTGTATGAACGCTATCATATTGTGCAGTGTTGGACTAAAGGGGCAGTCCAAGCAAAGTGTTATTTTGGGTGCAGGTTGTTCTTGATGGAGTGGGTCAGCCCCAGATATCTTTGGTCCTGGATATTTTTAACTGTGATATTTTTGCCCCTCCCTTGTTCCTGTCACTTTGGGTGGTTTGTGTGTTTCCACACATCTTTGTGTGTTCCAGCTTCCCTTGTGACATTCTCTATTTTCATAAATAAACTCAGCAAGGTGTGCAAAAGACCTCAGTGATGTTAGATTGAAATATGACACAGATATAAAAATTAAGCATTCTGAATATGTAAATAATCTATTGATGAAATGTTTGTCGAAAATGCTCATTCTTTAATTACTATGCAGCAGGGAGTAATCCCTAAGAAACACTAGCCAATGGGAGTGTCCCCTGCAGTTTACACTAACGACTATTCGATCTGATTGTAGGAAATTGCTTCTATTGGCCAGCGGATTTTAGGGAGCGCTGCCTAATGCAGATCAGTGCTGCTTCTTGATGGGTCAATGAAGGTCGCCAGATAAACCATCCCTATCAAGGACACCACTGACTAGTATAAAGTCAACTTTCCCATAATCATGAGACATTCACCTGACTTTGGCCAAATGGATCCCCAATGTCATGTCTCTGGCAGCCTTGACTTAAAGAGGAACTAAACTGAAAAGTCCTTAAAACAAAAAAAATAGTTACCTTCAATCCTGCAGGGCAGCCCGATCCATTCGGAGGTGTCTTCCATAGTGTCCTGCGTCATCCCAGCATCCGTCTCTGAGCCGGTGCACCAGGCAGCACCTTTTTTGCCTCTTTTTCTGGGTTCTTCTTCCTACGTCATCCGACGCAGGCGCGAGATCTGGTGACATAGGTTGGCAAAAAAACTTGCCAATCTCACTGCTCATGCGTGAGATTGGCAAATTGCTCGGGCATGCACAGAAGGAGCACCAAAAAGCTTTGCGCTCCCATTCATTCCGATCGAGAATTAGGGGGTAGTGGGTGTTGCACAAAAACCCTAAACAAACCAAATTTTTACTTTACATAAAAGGCTTGTCTACCCTTTCATGTAAAGTAAAATTTCTGAGTTTAGGTATGCTTTAAACTCAAATCCCCATCACACCCTCCTATCAGTCCCATAGGGCACTATGGCTGTCAGGGAAGATGGGCAGAATAGTAGATATGCCCTCAGATATCTGGTGTTACTTGCTTTTAGTAACCATTGTTACATGGACCTTTATCTTTTATAAAACAATTTTTCTTAAAACCAAGCCAAATTCAGCTTATATAGGGATGACACGTCTCTAAATGTCCAAGCAACCAGTGACCATGCAGCTCTTTGCATTTGGAAGACAGCAGGTGTCTCAACCAGACAATTATAATGCAAACACTTTGCCCCCAGGTATTTCCATACCATTACAGCTGTTTCTGTTCATGCAAATGAGAAAGTGGGAATGACCAGGTAACAGCACATTTCTATCAGGAACTGATATTAGGAATTGATATTTGTTTTAACATACCCCTCAGGAAAAAGGGACACACTTTAGCTCCAGGTATTGCTAAAAATACCTCTCATTTTGCAGACCAAAAATGAATAATGTAAAAATTGATTAGCTAAATTGGAAATTGATTTTTTTTAACAACTTTTTTTTTTATTGGGTGGAATAATTTACAGACCTGATTAAAGATTTAGTGCAAAATAACACTTTGTAATAGTTAAATGCTAACTTTCATTTTTGGTGTATATATCCCTCAAAAAAAAGGGACCTGGTTCTGAAAGTCCTTGTACTCCTTTGCCACCAGAGACAGTGTTGGTAGATTTACTTCCCTGGGTATATGGGAGCGAAAGGGACATTATGAGGTTGGGAGCATGGTACACTGGTTATTATGGGAGATCTCATTGAACAGAGGGGTGGTGAGTGGGCAAGGCTTAGACTCAGGCGTGGAGCTTAGCCACTTATTATTAATATAATTATTAAACAGGATTTATATAGCGCCAACATATTACACAGCGCTGTACATTAAATAGGGGTTGTAAATGACAGACAGTGACACAGGAGGAGGAGAGGACCCTGCCCCGAAGAGTTTACAATCTAGGAAGTGGGGGAAGTATCACACAATAGGGGGAGAGATAAAAAGCATAACTATTAGCTCAGGTAGTGTTAATACCATTGTATGACAAAAGTGTGCTGGTCACCAGTAGCCTGTAGTAGTTTTGCATTATTTATTCTGTTTTTGTTATTTACTTATATTTTTATAGAAATAAAACATTGTTTTTTTCTCCCTTTTTTTTTCTATAGCTCGTGTGGACTCAAAATGTACAAGGGTTAAGGAGATGGTTTTACCAAAAATTGGATCATTTTCCTTCCTATGTGTGGACTCGATTCATTTCGATTTACAACTTCTCCCTTTTAACGTGAGGACATTTTGGTCCTGGATTTTCGGGGCTCTTTTATGACATAGATTTTTTTTTATTACAAATCTCTTTTTTTAACATTTTTAAACTGTACAAAAATGACCACCTCATCTATTCGAAGGCAAATGAAAAACATTGTAAATAACTATTCAGAAGCCGAGATTAAAGTCAGGGAAGCCACCTCCAATGACCCTTGGGGTCCTTCTAGCTCCCTCATGACGGAGATTGCCGACCTGACCTACAACGTGGTGGCTTTTTCTGAAATCATGAGCATGATCTGGAAAAGACTCAATGACCACGGGAAGAACTGGAGGCATGTTTACAAAGCCTTAACCTTGTTGGATTATCTCATCAAGACTGGCTCGGAGAGGGTGTCCCACCAGTGTAAAGAGAATATCTTCGCCATACAGACGCTAAAGGACTTCCAATATATCGATCGGGACGGCAAAGACCAGGGGATTAACGTACGGGAAAAGTCTAAACAGTTGGTGAGCCTCTTGAAGGACGATGAACGGCTGAAGGGCGAGAGAGCCCAGGCACTTAAGACCAAAGAGCGCATGGCACAGGTGGCCACTGGTGTGGGGAGCAACAACCAGATCAATTTTGGACGAGGATCTAGTCAACCTAACCTGTCTACAAGTTACTCAGAACAGGACTACGGAAAGTCAGGTGGTTCTCCAGCATCGTACCATGGATGTAAGTAAATGTCAACATCTAACTTTTGGGGAGTAGGTATTATGGCCAACGCATCTATTTGCTCTTGAAAGTTGCTCCAACTCCAGACAAAAGTTTGTATTTTTTGTTTGATAGAGTGATACTTTTAGAGTCTGTCAGGTATTTATTGTTCTGTATTATGGGAAATCTCTTCAACAGACACTGAAAAGGGTTGGAACTTTCACTTCCTGTCTTGGTGACAACCTTTCACCCTATTTGTTGTCCTATTGTCACAGGGATAGAAAGTGACTGGAGATCTTCTCAATGTGGTTGCGGGCAGAATGGGAGATCTTCTCATTGTAGTTACAGGCAGAAATAAAATACTAATAGAAACTTGATGGACAGTCTGCTGAAGCAGCTGACATCACATCCAAGATGGCGGCACCCATCAGCAGTTTTTGGGGCTTTTGATTGTCTACACAAGGGAGGCTGCTCAAGTAAATAACGTTCTAAAATTAAAAAAATTAATAAATGAATTGGGTCCCGCTACCCAAATCTGATATATATATATATATATATATATATATATATATATATTTTTAGGTGAGCTAAATCAATCGCTGTCATGCTTTTTAAGGACTCTCTCCCTGCTGATCCTGTTAGAAATCTATTAGGCTAATAACATCCAATGCTGCATCATATTGTTCCCAGCTGTCTATGTGGTCTACAAAACACTTCCCTTATAGGTTACAGGGAAAAGAGGAGATAAAACCCTTCCATAGTCCTGTCATAAGGTGGCAATGCCCCAGCTCCATGAATTCAGTACAGTGAGTCCTGTCACCCAAGGACAGGAGTTGTGTTACTGTCAGGTTTTCTAGTTGAAAATAAAAGTGGGAAAAAAGCCTGAAACAAGAAATGAGTGCAGCTGCCACGTCTAATGACTGCTCAGCTGCAATATATGACATATTAATTTTTGGGTTTACATTCCCTGTTGTGTTCCCACTCAGATCTTGTACACACTGTGGGAATTATTGAGCTTGCCAGGTACACGGCGTCTGTGACAGTGTTATTTTTAGATAGATGTCACAAGTTCCTACGTGTCCTTTTATTTTTTTAATATGGAGACAGCCACTTATCTTTCAAGTCAATCTAACATACGTCTTTGTACTCCATATTGTTCAGATGTTCTTTTATGTTGTCATCAAAATGCTCCGAGGGCTTTTCTATAGATATTTAAAAAATTTTGATCTTTATTACAAATTAAATTGTTTTCTGTGTAACAAAGACATAATTGTACGATCAATGGATATTTTCCAACTTGACCGATCGAGGTTCTTTTGATTTCCATACGCTTTGGTCGAATTCACAATTGATCTATAGCTAAATCTTTATGACCAGCTTTAAGTTATTATTAGTATACTGCTACTCTGTAAAGCATTATTCAGTCCTCTCTGGGACCTCTTGATAGTTACAGCAGAGCAATAATCTCCCAAAGGAACAACTCACTGATCTTCATGCTATCTCTTGCACATCAGCAGTAAATCAGTGTCTCTTGTATTTTTAGCTTTGAAACATAATTCTAAGCATACAAATAGGTAGACTAAAGGCTGTGGATAATAAAAATAGGTGCAACTTTACTGTGCAATGCATCTCCTAACAATTTAAAGAGAACCTGTTGCAAACGTCAGTTATATATTATTTGTAAATGTACACAAATCTTACTGAAGGTCTTCTGATTTGCAGCCCCCCTACTACACACGTGGGAGACCTGCATCTCTTCTGCGGATAACTTTGCTTTCTACAACTTCTGATATAATGGCCCTAATTTATTATATCTCTAAGACTGGAGAGGATACACTTTCATCAGTAAAGTTGGGAGATCCAATAAACCTTGAATGTATTTTCTAAGTCATTTGCTATTTGTTTTTAATTCTGGACTAGATCCATTCTTGGTTTGCTGGATTACCCAACTTCACTGTTGAAAGTGTATCCTCTCCAGCCCTGGAGAGCGTCAATAAAACAGTCCCAATGTGTGAAATGCCTCCTTTTCCGGAAACTAAAGGCTTCCATGCAATTAGAAGCTTGCAAGACCACAGAAGATGATATCATCTGACATAATAGGTGGTGGAGAAAGGCTTCGGAAAAGATGCAGGGCCATCATTCTGAGCTGTAATAATGGCACCACCCAAGGGGGGATTAAGTGGATAGAAATATAGACAACTGAAACCTTAGGGAAGGCTCATTTATTATATCATGAAAACATGTTTTTTCAGGTAAATGTAAGATGATAGGCTTTGTTACAATATACAAAAGCTTCAGATGGAAGCATGATGTATACAGGGGCTAGGGCAGGGGTAGGCAACCCGGGGCTCCGGAACTGCATGTGGCTCTTCAGCCTCCTTGTTGTGGCTCCCTTCGGCCTTGACAAAAGAAAAAAATGGAAAAAAAAAGAATAACTGTTATTTACCGCGGCCGCCGTTGAAACTTCCTCCAGCAAATCCATTGCGGAGGAGAGGGATTTCCCTTTTGGGGCCATCAGCACAGGATTTGAGAGAGTCCCTCGCTGATAGGAGTCCCGTGTCCCACGTGTTCCCGGGTGCTTACCCGGAATCAAACATCAAGGCGCATCATAGGGCCACGTGGGACACAAGACTGGATGCATTTAATGTCAGGAGCTCATGATGGGGACAGACATTTTAAGTAAGTTTTCAACATCATTATGCATTCATTGATTTTTTAATGTCTTCAGGTATATAGGTATTTGATCATGCACTCCAATTTAATTACCGGTACTTAATATCCGAATGTAATTATATATCCTCATGAATTTAATATTTTTTTTTTAATTTGCCATTATGGATTTGTTTAGGTTTTTATTAACTAATTATATATTAATCATCTGATAAATTATGCATTGATCTTGGGTTAATGAATCATGATAAACATACATTTAAATAAATAAGTATATTATTATATGAATTGGATTAATTTGATCATGATCACAGTAAATTTAAATAAAATAATTGATAATAAAATAAGATGAACTATCCCACTTAACTAAAGCTCACATTATTCTTGCATTCAATCAAAACCATTGTTTTTTTTCTTTAGATGCTTTCCAAATTTGGAAAGCATTTAAAGATTTGTCCAAATTGTCCTCTACAGGACTCAAAAAGACTGGCATAGTTCAGTGTTTAATTTATTTCAAAGTAGGCCTTCACATGCCCACTGCACTTCTGTTTGTTGTATTCTGTTGTTGTAACAGGTAAAATTAAAAAAAGAATAAAACTTTTAAAAGTTTATAAACCATGTTATGTTTTGCGGCTCCAGACTATTTTTCTTTAGTGGAAGAGGGGGCAAAGGGGCTCTTTTGATAGTAAAGGTTGACGACCCCTGGGCTAGGGCATGGGAAGATAAGGCTGTTTTCTTTTACTGCAAGATATGTCACAGTCATGGCATTAATATATGACCTATACAGCAAGGGATAGCCATGTCTATAGGAGCGATACACAAAAGTTTACCTGTAACAAACTTATCTGCTTACCCAATTCTAGCTCTTAGGCTACGTACACACGTCAGATGATTCTCGTCCGATAATCACCACAGGGCTAATATCAGACGAGAATCTGGTGTGTGTACAGCGCTCGTCCTTCATGGATCCATCCTGGCGGATCCAAGGATGACCGTAATGGTGGTGAAGGGGGGAGAGTGCCGCCCCGTCGTTCTCCCCTCTCCATAGAGCAGAATGGTGCTGTACAGTGCTCGTTCATTCATCCTTCAGTCTTTGTCGTTGCAAAGGATCGTGAAAAATCCTTTCCACTGACAATTATTGAACGTGTGTTCCCAGCCCCACTTTGAGTCTAGGTGCATATTTAAAAGTTGTACAACAGATCAAAGTTATTCCTTTAATGAAAAGAAAGTCAGCAAATGAACAGCTGCTCTTCCTCCTTATCTGTAACATAAACTGTCATCTAATCTCTCATTTCTATACATGCAGTGTGACAATGCAAGTCCCAAGCTCCACCCTCTGTCATTATCACCCCAAGCTAATCCAATTTAGCTCTCTTTTGAAATGGAGAATAGTGTTCAGCCTGCTGACAAAATCCAAACTAATTATCCCTTGAAGTTGGTGGAGTGTTAAAAGCTTATTTTTTTTTTTGTTTTGCCTGGCTGAAGGACAGGAACAAAATAGCTTGTATTTGCAGATTGCTATTCAATTCTGATTGCATTTCTGTGATTGTTTACATTTACAATCATAATGTTACCCTTTTGCATCTTTGTTGTAAATTTGATACTTTAAAGTGAATAGCTACAATTAGCAAATGTTTTATTGAGATTTTAGTTTTAACCTGTGCTTTGTCAGTGCAAAACAAAGTGATATATTGTATGTATGTACTGTAAGTGGAGACTTAAATAGTCTCTAATGCAAAAGAAAAAACAATCTGTAATATGAAAGGAATGCAGTGGGGGATTATGTTACCAGTGCATGCATGCACCAGAGTTATGTCAGCCCCAAAGATGATCATAGACATGGGACCCTGAAGACATGGGGAGAAGACGGTGACGTTGGTGGGCAGATTGGTGAGGGGCGGCTTTATTTTATGATTGCTGGATCCTAGTTTACGGGCAGCCAACATGCTGACTAGTAGGAAAATCTGTAGAATTTTGTACAATCAAACTGTAATATCTGTGGCCAGCTTAGAGCCTATTCACAAATTTGAGTGCACTATATTGCTATTGCATTACTGCAAGGCACAACAGCAACATTATGCACATTTGTCTGCTCTAACACCCCTTTCCATCGCACCCGGGGTGCAGTGCACCACACACAGTGCAGAAGGGCATTACCATGCCACCCAAACTTTCTGCAGATTTGAATAGGCTGCTTTAAACTGATGTATGTTAGGGCACATTAACTATGCCACAGTGGACCACCTTGTTGTGAATGGGCCCCTAGCATAAAGTTGACCTAACAAAATTTGTTTGTATTTTTTTTACCTGGTTCAGACTTGTCAAACTTTGATTTGCAAGGTGGCTGCTTTATATCTGTAATTCTCTTAAGCCTGTTTTATACATATATACATGAAATTTTATACAGAATGGTGACCTCATTTTTACAAAAACAAAATACAGATGTTGGTGAATCCTTTTGGCTGGCTCAAATTTGAATCTTGGGTGAATCTGTCATTCATTTCTTTTTTGCCATAATTAGGTTACATACTTTTGTAATGCCTAGGACTATGTTTTCCTCTTTAACATATACAGGTCATTTACAATATAATAACATGGATGGTTGTGTTTTATTATCTGCCTCCAGTTATGTGTGATGTCCTCACAGGTGAGTGCATTGTCTCAGGCATGGAAATTTGCATGGTTTGCATGACTGAATCAATCTATTGGCACTAGCTGACACCCCCTGCTAGCCAGCCTTTGGAAACATAGCCACAGGCTGTGTTGGATATCTCTCAAGGTGTCTGGTGAGGCTTCCTGCTCCTGTTGCTTTTGCATAAACATGTACACAAGTGATCTAAGCATGCATGTTTATGTATACTTATAAAAAAAATGGCAGATACGATCTGACCGCCCTGCAATGGCTGAGAGCAGCTTTAAAGATTGGAAAGGGCTCAACCTGGGGGAGTTGCATTGTACATCCCTGCAGCCCAGCAGTGAACAGAGTAAGATGCATTGCCTGCAAATGCTAGCTTACATAAATGGATGATTGTCCTGCGGCTGGCCCAGCCTGCGTCTTTTGTAATCACGTGACTCTTTTGTGTCCATCCCCAACCTAGACACACACAGGTCTTCTCTCGTTCTCTATTTGTAAATGCATCTGTCAGATGACAAATGCTCTACTAAGAAAAGATTGCTTGTAGGCATTGTATCCATATAGAATTGATAAACTATGCTGACCTATGCTACTATAAATGCTAGTTGTCTGGCTCTCATGTTAAATCAGTGATTTCACTTCTGAAAGCATATCATCAGTTCTTATTTGTCATAGTTATCCTTTATTCTTAAGTTTCTATCAGGGACTATGGGACGATAATTTCCTATTCTATACGAAGAGTGTGGATCTCAAAACAATTCCACTCAATATCACTAGTTTCTATACTTCCTATTGGGACAACCTGATCAACAATACCTATAGGCAGAAAAAGTATTAGAATTCCTCTATATCTCCTCTTGGGACAGAATTACTGATATATAAATCATAAAAGCTTTTTATTTAAATACAAAATGACAATAAACAATTACATAAAAACATACACCATACTGTTGAGTATCTCTTGCATGGACACCCACTATGATATTCCCACTGTCAACGCGTTTCTCAGAAACTTTGTCCACTTCTTCAGGGCAGAAAGGGAGATCTTTGATGTTAACACATAATCATATCATAAGTATTTACAATTATCTCGATTTTCATGGAAAAACACATAATTACATAATTATATAAAACTCACAGTTATGGGATGCTCATAATAGTTCAAGTATCTCTTTACATTGCAATTAATGGACAGGAATGGACACCAGAGACAGGGGCCACTCCAAGAAGTTCTTTTATATAATCATTGTTGATTTAGATGAACAGAGAGCAGAGAGGGAACACCTTTACACAGTATAATTACTGCGCATATGAACCCAGCATATGGGCACAGTACTTTCCCAAAAGATGGTCAGATCGTACCTGCATATCCAGCTGTCCTATGAACTTTCAGGTGGCTATATGCTAATATTAGTGAGTGCTTTAAGTAGAAAAAAACTTTTCCCTTTTCTTCGCTTGATGAAGGTTTTAGTGTATTGTAAAAAATTAACACACCACCCTGCAGCACAACTTAATCCAAACTCTTGTACCCATTTCTTCATAGACATAGCTGTGTAGAACCCTGAGATCTCTAATAAAGTTAGGTTTAGTTTGGTGATCGTCTAGTATTCACTTATGTACTTAGATGGTAAATATTAGTTTTTGTCCCACAAAGCTAACCTCCTACTTCTGCCATCCTAACAAGAAACTGTATAATACACCTGATGTAATAAAAACTAACCTCCTAATTCTGCCATAGTAACAGGAAACTAAATGACCCTTCTACAACCTAACTTCTAAATCTTGCCGTGCGGTTAGAAAACTATATTAACACAGATTTAGTAGCCCTAGGCATGATCATTTGTTAATGCACTAAAACCTTCATCTAAAATGCATCTAAAATCCCTCCACCTTTACAGCTATAGCTATATGACAACAGTCCAGGAGCTTGTTACCCCATATTTCTGCTCATGGTAATGGGATATTATACAGCAATCCAATGCAGTAATATGCTTTGTAATTTTGTTTGGTATAGTACATTTAATTTTGTTTAATTTAGCTTCTGCTTTTTTTCCTCTTGGCCAAAAAGCATTGCATGATTTACTTCAACAGATTGGATAATACTGAAATGTCTTAATGAACAAGCAGTTTTGTAACCTGCAATATATACTCTGCCATGCACTGAAGCCAAGCTAACTTACGGTGCTTTCATGCACCTCGTTATGGCAGTTTATACAATTTTATTTTTTAGAGACAAGGTCTTTTTTTACTCATGTAAGATTGTTTAAGGTTTATAGCTGTGTGAGGAGGAAAATGTAAAGCAGAGGAGTGTAAGCAAAGCTTGCTATGCACATACCAAGGTCAGTGGGGGTTAGTACATTGTAGCTGTATGCTGGATTTCCTCTCTGCCTACACATTAACTCCTTTATGTACCAGAAACATGAAAATTGTTCTAATATATTCAGAAAGGGTAAAAGTGGTTCCTTTATGTGTGAACATCAGAAGGTGTACATAAAATGACAGTGTTGCAAAAGCCTACTTTCTAATTAGTTGTTACTGTGCATGGAACAAGGGGAATGGGCTATGCATTTTATGCATCCTTTACACCCAATGCAATAATAGCATTGGATGCCAGAATATACAGAAGTGTAAATGTAACAGCAAAACACAGAAGGTATTAAAATACTTCTAATCTGATTTTTTTTAATGAATGTTTTCTGTAATGATTCACTGACATCGTCCATTGTATGTGTTACTATAAGATCTCTGGATCATTGTGCTGGAGCTTGTCATTTCTTTTTGTAGGCAAACATTGGATTTGAGCAGCTAGACCAGGCATAGGCAAACTATGGTCCGCGGTCTGTATACTGCCCAAGGTTGTTTCTCTGGCCCTGTGGGTGGTCCGCGGCTCTGGCCCTCGTTTGTATCCCGGCTCGTGGAGGTGGGTGGGCTATGTCTCTACATACAACCCGCCCACTCTTCCATCGCAGGCTCAAGTCTGCGATGGGACAGTGGGTGGGGTTATACCATCATGACATCACAGTCATTGGTGTCATGATGGCATAACCCCACCCACTCTCCCATCTGCCCGGCCCCTCTGTCAAATTGTCAAAAATCAGATTGTGGCCCCTGGCTGAAAAAGTTTGCCCACCCCTTTTTTCTAGTGGATTTATTGTTCCAGAAAGTCAACACTTGCAGCAGTATTTTGGGGTACTGCACGCAGCGGAATGGAAGTATAGATACCTGTTTTATTTTCTGTAAAGAGAGACTATTACTGGTTTGTTATCACGGTGGCTCAGTGGTTAACACTTGGCCTTTGCAGCTCTAGGTCCCAGGTATCTCGGCCAGGATACTATCTGCATAGAGTTTGCAGGTTCTCCCCGTGTTTCCTCTGGGTACTCCGGTTTCCTCCCACATTCCAAAAACATGCAGTTAGGTTAATTGGCTTCCCCCAAATTAACCTTAGACTATGGTAATGACATATGGCTATTGTAGGGACATTAGATTGCGGGCTTCTATGAGGGACAGCTACTGACATGACTGTGGACTTTGTACAGCACTGTGTAATATGTTAGCGCTAAATAAATACTGGATAATAATAAAACTGGCTTGTGATCTTTCTTGCAGCTTGCAATCAAGTCATGCCAAGTACCAGTACCTTGTCCTTTTTGTACATTTACAGCTTTATTCTGACAGTGGTTCCACTTTAAATTCAGTCTGCAGAGGCAGCAATAACCTGCCGCCTGTGACATGTGCCCACTTCTCCTGTCCCTCTTTGGCTGCAGACTTGGCATAGAAAACACTAAGGACAGAAGACAGATGGTGCAATGGGAATCCTGCTTTAGTGATTAGTAGAGTTTGGAATTCATTTCAGCTTCCCTGGAGGAGGCCAGAAAAAAAAGCAACCTGCATGTTTATTAAATCAAGATGGGAGCATTCCAGAGGAGATAATACTCTGATATAGTGCAGCAGCAAATGTACTCTGAAAACTATTAGAGGGAACCTGTGACTGTAGAAATGTAGGTTCTGTCATTGCTGACATTGTAAGGGCGGATGACTGGCACTTTGGTAGCCGCTCGGGCACTCACACTGCTGGTATCTATAGAAACAGTGCCTGCAGATTTGACATCTGATGTCAGTGAGTGGTACTGGTACCGCTCACTGCGGCCCCAATTCATTCTCTATGGGGCTGCCTCAGGAAGTGGCTAATATGTAGAATCTCCCCAGATGCAGCAGTTTACTCGCATGCATCGCAACCTCACGTGGTCAGTGTGGGAACCCAGAGCGCATGAAGGAAGAGGAGAGTGCTGGTTGTAAAGGGGGTGAGCAATAAGTTATAATTGCTTTGATGAAATATTCAAACAAGAACAATGCAAAATGATTCTGGATGAAATGGGCTACCAATGCACTGGCATTTTTTCATACTCATCTGTATCCATAGTGTTGGGGGAGCACGATGGCTCAGAGGTTAGCAGCGCTAGGTCCCAGGTTTGGATCCTGGCCAGGACATTATCTGCATGAAGTTTTCATGTTCTCTCGTGTTTGTGTGGGTTTCCTCCGGGTACTCCGGTGTCCCCCCCCCCACATTTCAAAAAACATGCATTTGTATTATTTGGCTTCCCCCCAAAATTGATCTGTATTAAGGACATATGACTTTGGTAGTGATATTGGATTGTGAGCCCCTTGGAGGGACAGCTAGTGATATGACTATGGACTTGTGAAGTGCTGTGTAATATGTCGGCACTATATACATACTGGTTAATAATAATATTAACAATAATACTAATGGTGTTGCTTCCTTACTGGCTGTATGAGAGAAATCCCTCTCTCTCACCAGCCAGGGAGATTCTGCAGCGTTTCCGTCAACAAGGAAGCGACACCTCTCCCATCCGCCAGTGATGGAATAATGCCTTGGAAACAGGTGAGTAATATTCTCCGCCCTTCCTAGTGATCCTAATATTGGATTGTTGGGACAAGCAACAGGATCACATAAACTTTGCAGTCATGTTTATATTACTGTCCTTTTTGGGTAGACTTTCCTTCAATTCCTGCCAGGGCAGAGACACAAATAATGACTAATAATGACAATAATAATAACTCATTATTAGAGTGAGGAAATATTCTTCTGAAAGTATTTTAAAAATGTATTTGGCTGGTATTTGTTAAAACTTGATCTTGAAGCTGTTGAGGAGTTAAAATAGTTTTATAGAAAAACTGTGCCTGCTGCCAAAGTTGTAATGAATTTTGTTAATTAAAAAAAACTGAAAGGCGTGATTGAAGCCGAGAGAGAGAGATCAAGGGGTACTGACACTTATTTTTACCTATGTCAGGGTCTACACATTAGTGTGTGATACTTTCACCACTTCTTAGATTGTAAGCTCTTCGGGGCAGGGTCCTCTCCTCTTCCTGTGTCATTGTCTGTATCATTTGCAACCCCTATTTAATGTAGAGCGCTGGGTAATATGTTGGTGCTATATAAATACTGTTTAGTAATAATGATAGGGGTATGCAGTATATCTTTGCAGGTTTCTACATAGTCTCTGCAGCCCACTGCAGCTCTGCATGCTTTCTATGATAGGAATTCGGGGAATGAGGCCTAGTGACCCCGTATATCCAATAACCCTGCCCCTGCTTCCTGTCTGTGGGGCGCTTTGGTATTTTAAGGCTTTTTCCAAAATTGTCAGTGCCGGGGAGTAAGCATTCTGTAATTCCCAGATTTTCCATGTTGAGGCCTTGCACGATCATCTGATTGTAGAGGAGAGAGTCGGGTTAGTGGAATACCAGAGAGGAGGAGGTTACAGTAGTCCAGACGAGAGATGATAAGAGTGTATACAAAGAGTGTGGTGGTCTCGGGACAGGTAGGGGCGGAATTTGGAGATGTTGCGCAGGTGAAAGTGACCGGACCTGAAAACGTTCTGAATATGGGGGGGTAAATGAGAGGGCCGACACCAAAGGTGACACCAAGACAACGTGCCTAAGGTCCTATTGGTGGCCACACATTTTTTGTTACTAATTTTTTTTTTTTAAATAGTGCTTGATACATTTGCTGTGCTACTCGATTTAAACCCAACAACAAGCAGAACCAAAATTAAAATATATTGTTGTTTCACTAAAATATTAATCACTTTAATTTCTGCATTATCCATATTGAAAAATAATTCTTCCATTATACTACCAACTTTGCTGTGAAAGTTTTAAAAGGTTTTAAAAGTTTCTGACACAAGGAAAGGTATAGAATCTGTCAGTTTTACCTGTTCTCTGTGGAACTGTTGGGGAGATTTCACTTTACTTCCTTTTCCAGTGACAGTGCTGGCCCCCAGGACAGGAAGTGTGGTGAAATGTCTAGCAGGATAAGCAGCATAAACATTATTTTATTAGACCGAGCTAAGGGTGGAACCCATGCAAGCATGGCAGAACCTGCACTGCACAGGTTGATGTCAGACAACCTCAATGGGTAAGGTCCTTAGGAGAACGGTCACACAAAACCAGCCTAAAGGAGTGAAGAATATTATATATATATCACCATGTCAACCATCCATTAGGCAAACCTGCAGCTAACCCTTGCAGTGTGGAGTGGCCCCGCAGCAAGGGTCTGTCTATGTTCCCACTGGAAAGATGTTAACTTTTTCCTTTCCTTTTAAGCCTCTTTCCCAGGACAGGAAGAATTGAGAAATCTTCCCAAGTCAATAAAAGGTTTTAACTATTCCCTACTGTATCCAAAAGAAAAAATGTTAACAGGGGTTGGATGTTCAAAAGGAAATGGTAATAATGTACAGCGTTGCATAATATGTTGGTGCTATATAAATCCTGTATAATAATAATTTACTTGTTTGTCTTTCATAGCTACTTCCCCCCGAGTCTCCTCTGAGCTGGAACAGGCCCGACCTCAGACAAGTGGAGAGGAAGAGCTACAGCTGCAGTTGGCACTTGCCATGAGCAGAGAGGTGGCGGAGCAGGTAAGTAATGACCTCTAGGCCCCGTTGAAACTACATAGAGAAGTGACAGAGGATAGCGTTGTTGCCCTTTGTTCTGTCAGGTATTCGTACATGCAAAATATCACCTGTAGAAGCCTTCTGACTAATATGCCTTGGGATATAAAGGTAGGATAAATAAAAAAGACCCCTCACAATGGTGGAGTAAAAAAGAGACCCAACACAATGCTAGCATAAATAAAAAAGACCCCTCACAATGGTGAGATAAAAAAAGCACTCAAGTTTAAATTTTACTTTATGTTCTCACAGGAGGAGCGAATTCGTCGAGGTGATGATTTGCGTCTTCAGATGGCCTTGGAAGAGAGTAAAAAAGACACTATCAAAGGGCCAAAAAAGAAATCGGTGAGGGTCCTCTTGACATAAAAACTGTTCTATTTGGATTCTGCTGAAGGACAGCAACAGAGGGGAGGGTGCAGGAAGATTCATACAGCAGAATGTATCCTCTGGCAAACTAGATACAGGCAAATAAACTAAGGTAGCAAAGTTACAGGTCACTGCCGGAGGGGGCACCTACTTAAGCTTGGAGGCCAATATTGTTATACAACAGAGAAAGTATCTTCATTGTAAGGAGAACCATTTGTGAAAGGCATTTACAATAATCTGGACGTCAACTCTCTAAGGCAAATTAAAAAAAAAGTCAGTATATACATGAAGATCACACTAAGCGCCAAACCTAAGCTGACAACGCTTCTGCACTGAACCCCCAAACTGATTTGTCCCCTCCCCTGTTCTTATCTCCATACCATTAGAGGGGTACTTTATTACCAGACTCAGAAGTAGAAGGTAACTTTGGGAAAGTTTCACTTAAGCTGAAAAAGCGACCCAGCCTTTTTAACATATGGAATCCAGATAAAAATTATTAGTGTTAAATTTGAGTGCCCATGCGTGGCTAGAATATGTTCTTCTTTTCAGAGTGTTTACTAATCTACTTATTTTTTTTTATAAGAAGCAGCAGCAGCATCAGCAGCAACAGCAGCAGCAGCCGCCGTCCTTGTTGGACCTAATTGACGCACTGCCTCCTGGGGCCCAGAACCCTCCGAAATCCGAGCCTTGGGCAGCCGTATCGGTACCAACATCAAACAGCCAACCTGACCCTTGGGGGGCAGCTGCTGCCTCTCCAGTCTCAGCAGATCCCTGGCAGTCTTTTGGTGAGTAAACTGTATTGTTAGGATTTGGTCATGTGATGCAGTTCTTGATATGCCAAAATACTGAGAGCACAAGTCTGCAATAGTTTACTTTGGTAAATATTGGGGCACAGAGTTCCATTTCATTTTGCACACTATATATATTTAGATTTTTAATGCCACTGACCTCTGCTTTCTCCTATTGACTTGTTGTACGGAGTCACCTGTGGCCTTGTTTACTTTCCCTTTACACAGGAGTCCAGTGTTGGATTGAGCTTAGTGTGACGTCGTTTAGCTGGCAGCTCAGACACATTCCTTAGTGGAAAGTCACAGATGAGTTTGTTGGAATTTGTAGAAAGTGTTATGCCTAAGACGGGAATTCAAGTGTCTGACCACATTGTTCTCTAAATTTCTAATTTAAAAAAGCCACATCATGGAAACTTGAAATGTAACAAAAAAGTCTGGGCTCTGGACCTTAATATTAGAAGTAGATTTGCCTTGCTGCATATTCTGTGTTTAAGGAAGACCCATTTTTAAGGTGACCATTCCAACTTGTCACTCCTGGCACAATAAAAAAATTAGAAAATAAAACCAGTTAAAAAATATTGTCCTGGAGGAACTGCTGCTCTTAATTTTCTCTTGTGCTGAGCACATGATCAGGTGTAAAGGCATTAGTCACATGATCAGGAAGAGTTAGCCAGTTAGAGGCTGCATCTGAACTGTGAACCTCCAATCAGGGACCAATCACTTGGCCAGTCCTGAGGAATTCAATCATGTGACTGGCACTGTATATTTACCATATTGGGAAGATTAGATTAAAAGTAGAAACGACAGTCTTACCCAATCCATCTAAATCAGAGATCCTCAGCCTTCTAAATAATAAACAGCTATTTTGTAGTAATGTAGAATAGAGCAGGGGTCAACAACCATTCGGTTCATAATTCATAATTTTAAATCCTGCGGACCAATAATATGATTTTTTTTCAAAAAAAGATAAATACATTTGAAAAATAATGATCTTCCTAATGGTGCCTGACGAGGACTCTGATTCATTGATCAGCTCACGGTTAAGTGAAATATTACTACTGTTACTATTATCATTAGTTGAATTATCTTTGGTATTATTAAAGAAATGTAAAATATTTGTTTGCTTTTTCTCACTCATTATGGGTTTATTTCATTCCAATCTTACTAATGATAGTTATCAAAGTCAAACTATTTGATGCCATTAAATATAACAGTTAAAGAAAATACACAGTTAAGGTCATACTTACCTAAAAGAGCATCTGAGACAAAAATAAAACATACCGATGAGAATCGGTGTTGGCGGAGCGGGGTGACTGCTGTAATGGTGGAAACAATAGTGAAGCGTACGGCTCAGCAATGGTTCCCTCATAAGACTTAACACTAAACTGACGTCACGCTGCACCTCCCTTGTTTTTCCATCTCTAGTAGAGTTTGTGAATTTAGTGCAATGTAAAGGCGAACATTGTCATTCAGAATATAGGAAATTTTTAGAATATTATTTCTGTTTTGTTATTAATAAAACATAAATATTGCAAATATTTCTGTGGACCACCAAATTTTTCTCATGGACCACTGATTGGCAACCACTGGAATAGAGAAGGGCCAGGCTGTGGCCAGAAAAAAAAAGATAATACCCCAGAAACTTTGGTGAGCAGAAGTAAACTATCCCTAGGCTTGGTGGTCAGTAGAGGTAAGGCTGAGTGCCTGTGGTTAGTGGAAGGTAGGTTACTGCCTCACCAGTAATCTCGGTGGAAGCAATGGTAATATATTACTCCCATTGGAAAAAACACTAAATACTGCGTCATTAGTATCAGTGGGAAGAACATTGCTCTGTTGTTGACGAGTAATGCCCCATCACTGATGTCAGTGGGAGAAATAGTTCCCCAATCATTGTTATCAGTAGAAAAAAAACTTTCTCATGTTGGTGTTTGTTGGAGGAAAAGAGACCCAAAGAACAATTAAGACATCCAAAGGGCAGCACTTTGGAGATATCAAATTTATTTTTCTATTTTGTGTTGCCCACTTTACTTTGCGGCTACCCAACCAGCTGTAAAACTGCTTCCTATTGGCACTGAAAGTGATATTGCAGGCAAGGATTAGCAATGTAATTTTTGTTGAACTGAAGCCCTGGTGCTTTTATTTGTACATGAAATTAACATGTATTTAGCAGGAAAGGTCTGTGCTCCATGCAGGCTCCCTGCTTGGGATGCCCCCACTTACATGTGAAATGTCACAGCCTGCTCCTAACACTTAGAGCTAACAGCGGCCATCTGTTTTTACGCAGGTACGAAGACATCTGCCACCCCCGACCCCTGGGGATCAAGCACAGTTTCTTCAACGCAGTCTCTTCCCAAAAGCCAGGACCCTTGGGCCCCTTCCGCTGCCACAGGAGCGGCTAATTCTACAGCAGACCCCTGGGGAGCCGCACCAGCAACTAAATCTAGCACAAGCACAGGTGAGAGGTGTAGCAGCAGATGCACAGAGTATTAAATTACAGCTGTCTTTAGAGAAAGAGAACCTGTCATAATTAGTCATATCCACAAATTCTCATTCTTAAAATACGTTTTTTTTTTTTATACAGGAGGTTCATCTTTTGACCCATTCAGCAATTTAAATGGGACCGCAAAAGATGACTTTTCTGAGTTTGACAGCTTGAGGTCTACTTCTAAAGTATCAGGTATGTAATATTCAATACGTCCTTGCTATATCAGTCTGCACATCCAATATATTTGGTTTCCCTTGGGTACTTACCACCCCAAATCCCTTATTTGCCCGCTCTACTCAATAAACACCTCATTAAAACTCAATTATCACCAGCTTCAGGCTAACAGGAAAACAAGAAACATAGACAAATGAAATAAAGTTTGTGAATTGAGATTTGGTTTGATTTACTAAAGTAGTAGAGACCATTCATTTAATAACAAGAGAATGTTTAATTCAATTATCCACTCAGGGTGATATGAAACTATTTTTAGATCATTTAAAAATTTAAATGTAAACCATTCAAGTAAACCATTCAACAGCTTAGAAATATTTTTTCTTTTTCTTACACTTTTTGAACTAATTATCTTAAAATTGAAGTTTAATCCAATTCCACATTCCAATATACCCTTTTTATTTTTATTATATACCCATTTTAAGGCTCAATTACATTATTATCAGGTCTTCCCAATGCAGATTATAGCTGGTGGGAAGGGTGGATAGGTTGCTGTATCTAGCGTCTTAATACCATTACCACATGGTTAAATGAACAGAAATCTCATGAATTAAAGGGGTGGACCAGGGACAGTAAGGCTGGGGAGGAAAGAGAAGACGATGGACATTTTTTTGGTTGGTTTGGTTGGCTGCAGCTTTAAATCACACTGTGAGAAGTTCACATTGTGCAGTGAAATCTATACTTTTGGCCCCAATGCAAGCAGTTGGCTGACTGCTAGGAAGCGTTATGCCGTCAGTCTGGAGGAGTGGGCATTCCCGGGCAAGCAGCATTTACATGCAGACTGCCCCAAATAATGCCTACATGGGATGCCGAGCCTTCAGCTATCAAGAATAGAAATCTAATAAATGAAAGGGGAAAAAGATTTCTCTACATTCACATGCAGACATACTTTTCCAGTAAAAGTGCCAGGGGTTTGCATAAAGAATATAAGAATAGAGAGGTTCTCAATCACACTTTCATGATAGCTGTCAAAAAAGGATTAAAAAGGGACTAGGAACAGTCAGACACTTACCTTATTTTCTGGATGGAGAACATGTAACATAATGATGTTACATGTTCTCCATCCAGAAAATAAGTTAAGTTCTATCTAACTTGCTGATACATAAGGCTAGAGTTTATTGTAGACCAAAAATTGTAATATGTGTGGACAGCTTCAGGCAGGTGATAATAATTTCTTGGAAAGAATTCTATGTTTGCTAAATGCACCGTTATAGGGGATTGAACCATGACCCTGTCCATTGGAAACAGCTGACTTGCTGTATCCTAATTTTTGATATAGCTTAATCTGTTTTTCTTAACGATGAAGTTTCTAGGAACTGCATACTTGTCCAGACAAGGTTACGAATGAAATCACAATCTTGTTTATGTTGGCTGTAACACAAGGAGACAAAATGGCTTCTCTTAGCCTTTAGGGAGTTATATCCACGTTCAGGCCTCCTCCCCTGCATGTACCTCTTGGTTGCTGTAGCGGAACTCCAACTCCCATCATGCCTTAGCGATGCGGTTAAGGCACAGCTGTACAAACTGCCTGTGGTTGATTATTCCAGCAGCCATGGCCTATTCTAAAGTGAATCGCAGATGTTTTGCATCCGGAACATTCCACTGGCAGCCCGGGTTCTGCAAGTATTTCTGGTTTCCTTTCTTCCTTATGTTTCTATCTGCCTGAAAAGCCCATGGTGAAATATGATGTATCCCAGGTGTCTGAGAGCGGAACATCTGCTGGAATAACTGGCATTGGGTGTAGAGGAACTTTGGATGGAGTGTGGGGGTTATAGGTCACACATGTGCACAAACCCCTGTAGTCTACACACATATGGAAAGGAAGAGGCTGCTACTTAAACCTGTGCAGGGACATTTGTTTCTGTAATGCACAGCAGCTGTACTGCTTACATACACGGAGTGCTTTTATTAGTCTGTCCTCATTCCTGGACCTGCAGGTTTAAACCAGGTTGAACTTTTTATTTATCCTGTGCTTGAAGTAGAAAGGTAAAAAAAAGACCTATCATACTGAGCTGCAGAAAGTCTGCAAGTAAACGGTCTTGCTGCTGCCTTCTTCATTTCCTGGTTGGAGGAGGTCCAGCATCTTTAAGACTTTTCTTGTCCAGAGTACAACTTGTACAATTAAAAATATATGTTAGCTAAGGGCAGTCCCAGACCACATCCATGTCACTGCAAAATTGCTAACAGCAACACATTCTAAAAACAAGGACTTGCTTGTAAACCAGCTTCTTATTGTTCCCTTTAGGATTTTATTAAACAGGTGAGCTGGTTTTTATCTTGAGAGCCTCTTTTCAAAATTTCAGGGTAACATAAAACCAATTGCTACAATTCTCTTTCAGTTGCTCTATTGAGAAAACTTCTAGCAAGAATTACTTTCTGGCTGACCTGTTTTTTTCTTCCTCCTTCTAGCAGATTCCATATCTACATTACCATCCTTACGCAGTGGTACCACCAGTCCAGACCTCTTCGACTCCCAACCCATAGCCATGGCCACTGGCAAACAGGCTATTGCGCGCAAAACTCCGGAATCCTTCCTGGGACCCAACGCAGCCTTAGTGAACCTTGACACACTGGTGACGATGCCTGCACAGCCTGCCCCTACATTTAATCCTTTCTTGGCATCAGGTACGTCTCTTTTTTTAAAAAAGGTTTTAAGAAAACTCCCAAAAAAAAACAACTAAATTAAATTAAAGAGGAACTAAACTGAAAAGTGCCTAAAAAAAAAAAAAAAAAAAAATAGACTTACCGTCAATCCCCCAGGGCAGACCCATCCATGCGGGGGTGTCTTGCATCAGGTCCCGCGTCATCCCGGCATCTGTTCCTGAGCAGGCGCACCGGGCACCGCCATCTTCTCCTCTTCTTCCTGGTTTTTCATCCTACATCACCCGACTCAGGTGTGAGATTGGGTGATGTAGGATGGAAAAAAACTTGCCGCTCTCATTGCGCAGGCGTGAGATCAGCACATTTTTCTCTTTGCTCGGAAAGGCTCTTTTTACGCATGCCCGGGATTCTCAGGCATGCTCCGAAGGAGCACCCTAGAGCCTCCTGGAATGCGTGACGAAGGTATCCTGGGAGGCTTTGCGCTCCCATTCATTCTCGATTGCCTAGGCAATTGAGAATTAGGGGGCGGTGCTGCAACCTTTCTTTTTTTTAAAAAGTGTGTTGCACTTAAAAAAAACAAACAACAGAATTTTTACCTTACAAAAAAGGGTTGTCTACCCTTTTATGTAAAGTGAAATTTCTGAGTTTAGGTGCACTTTAACAATACCTTCTGCCCTATCCTAATCCTTTCTGTTTTTTGTCTATTCTTACTCATAAATTCTGCTATATTCTATTCTTGGTATATTCACATTTAACCTAAGCTTCTGCTCAAGCCTCATTCAAACCATACTTTATGTTCTAACCCAGATTAAAAAAATACTCACTTTACTTGTCCTATCTAAACCATATCCTGTAAACCGTAATCCTGCTAATAACTATACTCTCTTACCTGATTTTAAGCAACCTTTGCTAGTTCCTACCATATCTTCAAACTTGCCCAAGTGTACACAATCCTCCTGTTTCAGGCAATGCTGGGACAAGGTCCAAAATTTTATAAAGCAAAAGGATTTAAGTGTGCATCTTTTCTTTGAACTGCCCTGCAGGTCATTTCCTTACTCCCTCCTTCTACCTGCCACTCATTCTGGCCCTGGTTACACCCGAAACCTTACAGTAAGCTCCAGTTTAAATGTAACCCCTTCTACTGTATAGGCCTAATCCTAGACATACCCTCTGCCCTTGTCTTATTTTGCCCATACTCGCTCTGTAGTGTAGTGTAGAATAGGAATGTGAACATTGCTTAGTAGAAGTAGCATGTCCAATTGACCCGCTGATGTGCTGGTCTGGGAATGTACAGTGTCCTTTTTGCCAGCAGCTGCTGGAACCTTAAATGTCCAAAATGCTTAATAAATTATGGCAGGTGGAAAGTTAATAAACATTTATTGTAGATTAGAAGAGACTAACCTAAATTTGCAGATAGAGATCAACAATTAGCTTTTAAATGATATAGCTGGGTTACCTGTCATCTTCAATTAGACTCCAATATCAACTAATATAAAAAAAAACATACCTATATAAACCATGCTCACTTTTGGAAAATTGGTTGGCTAAGTTTATACACACAGTATCTGGGCAGCTTCTGGGTGGTTGTTAACATGCTCATCATGTAAAAATGAACACTCATATGTAAGGCCCTGGTCCAGAAACAGTTCTCGTCAAACACCAATTGCCCCTATCCCCCCTGTAAAGACAGCCACACAAACATTGGGAAAACATACTCCATGCAGATAGTGTCCTAATCAAGATTTGAACCTGGGACCCTAGTGATCCAAAAGGGATTACTAGCCATTGAACCAACAGCATACCTTCCAGATCTGCTCATTGTAGGAATTTCTTGGTGCAGAGTAATTGGTCTTTGCTACCTTCCCTGTTCCTCAAACACCCAGTAGTGGCAGAACCATCCAGGTCCCATCTACTGTTCTATTGTTGATAAGTGAAAGAGGAACTAAACTCAAAACTGCAAAAAAAAATCTACTTACCTTCAATCCCGCAGGGCAGTCTGATCCCTCTGATGGTGTCTTGCGTTGGCCCGGCATCCGTCCCGTAGCCGGCGCCCTGGGTGCCGCCATCTTCTTCTCTGTTTCTTCATCCTACGTCATCTGGTCCAGAAGGAGTGCCCAAGAGCTTCCCGGGATGCCTGCCATAGGTATCTCGGGAGGCTCTGCGCTCCCATTCATTCTCCACTGCCTAGGTAATCGAGATTTAGGGGGCAGTGCTGCCAACTTTTTTTTTTTTTAAAAGGGTGTTGCAAAAGAATTTTTACCTTGCATAAAAGCATTGTCTAGCTTTTTATGAAACGTAAAAATTCTGAGTTTAGGTACGCTTTAAGTTATATCTGTGTTTATTAAGGTAATTGGTGCACAAATATTGGATGTCATATTTAAAGAATATAATTATATGATCATTTTTGTGCTTGGAGTATAGTTGTAAGCCCTACTCCTGTGCTTGGATATCCACATCCCATACTATTCAGCCCTGTGATGTTCTGATGCCTTATTATAACAAGGCATGCCAAACATCTTATTCTTGCATTGTTGTAGCTAAAGTAATTAGACACATAGGAGTAAAGCAGACTGAGATCCTTTCAAAATACAATGGAACCTTTGTCAATGGAAAAACCACAGACAATGTCTACCTCACATTCCTTCTCCTTCACCACTGTTCTTTCCTACTACTTTATGGTTGAATTTGTTTTTACTGAAAAAGGTATATGCAATAAAACTTGTATATTATATATGATTTGTAAATAGTGTATAGTATGTAAAATATAAACAACATTACAAACATCTGAATAAAGTTAACATTGGGTACATCAGTATAAGTACAAAAAAAACAGAACAATAGGAATCGTACAGAAAAAATTTCCTACTTCTTTAGTGCAGCCGAGATTCACCTTGTCATCCCAGCTTTTAAAGTGTTGAGACTGTATAGACTGCATGGTCTACACAGCCTTTGACACTTATGGTAATCTATTGAAAAAGGTATTCTGACCTGCCCAATTCATCACTCCCTTTACAGCACCAAGCCAATGGACCTGGCTTGATCATCTGGTGAATATGGCCACATTGGTTGATAGGCACGCTATGAGTAAAAATGCCCGGCATATTTTGGCTACTACTGTGACTGTTTTTACCTTTATTAGAGTTATTTGAGTGCTGTTTCCAAAAACAGGCTGGTTAAAATCTTTAGCTATCAATCCCACTGAATATTTGGCACACAGTAGGTGAAAGTTGCAATCATACTTGTGTTACAAAGGGTGGGTACTTATGGGTTTAGAGAATAGAGGGAGCACAGGGTGTGTGGTGGGTAGGGATAGAGGTTTGTACATGAATTTAGAGTAATTGCAGACTTTTTAGATATAGCCAAGTTCTTTCCAATTGGGGAAAATGACAGGACATCCTTCACTCGCTCACTGAAATTTATCTGTCACACTCTCTGCTATTCATCCATTATAGCCCTTAGTATGGGGCACACAGAAAATGTTTTCCTTCCTTTTTGGATGCACAGCTTGAGTATTGATTAGCCCAAACACAGTGTGATATAGAGGAGGGGATAAGGGAAGCTCTTAAACCCTTTCCAAAAAAGCTCCTTCTGCGCCTCCCGGGATGCATGACGTAGGTATCCTGGGAGGCTTTGCACTCCCATTCATTCTCGATCGCCCAGGCGATTGAGAATTACAGGGTAGTGCTGCACCTTGTTTGCAGTTTAAAAAAAACAAAACACGATTTTTACCTTACATAAATGTGTTGTCTACCCTTTTATGTAAAGTGGAATTTCTGAGTTTAGGTACGTTTTAACTTTTACAATTCTTTCTGACCAATAAACAGTTCCTATGTGAATCCCAGCTCTGGGATGTCCTAAATCTCATCATCTTTCCCACCACCAAACCCTCCTGCAGGATTTACATACATAGGCTTCCCTTCTCTCATTTCACAAAGACTTTCTAATTGTCTGTGGCACCAGGCCAGGGCCTCTTAATTCCAGAGAAAGTTTCTTTCCTGTGTTTTTCCTGTCTGCCTGAAAATCGGAAATGACCTGTTTACTTTGGGGATTCCTGAAATACCTTGTAGCCCGCCCCCGCCTCTTCTACTCGGAATGGTATAATAAGGCCTCTTACAATACAGACAGAGCCGTAGGAACTTCTCAGCACTGCCCAGTGCCTCCTTCTACTGTTTATTAACTAATGATCAGTCCCTGATCCTGCCACAAAGCTCACATACATTTCTGGATCACCCAACTTATTTTGACGCCATTAAAACTGTATGAACACCCGCCACTTTGTCCAAACTTCTATATTGCAATGGGATTGCAATGACTCCTTTGATTTTATGGTGAAGGGTATTTGCTGGCTATTTTTGCTTTTCAATGTAGCAGATATTTTTTAGATTGCCATTTACTTTCAATATTTAAAAGAATCATACATGTTTGTATTATAGTTTTATCAGCTTTTATCTTCCTAGAATGTAGAGACTGTTGCTTCAAACAAATCTTTTGGGGAAACAAATCTTCCTGTGTGTGTCGAACCTAAATCCCAAGTCTTCAATCCAAATCGTCCTTGTTTTAGAATCGTTTTTAGGTCTGAGTGGATGAGGCTGAGGTTTAGGCAGCCATAAGTACAGATACTAGATTGTAAAACTAGCATCTGTAAAGCTGCCCCTACCTGCTGCTGTTTTCTATGGAGGAGGAAACAGCGGGGTGCCCCTGGAGCTCACTTCAGCCAAATTTGTTTTTTCCAGCTTTGGATACAGGGTGACCTATTAAGACCTCTACCACACTTTTACTGCTGTATCCTCTCAATTTATTCTGGCTCATTGTTAAGGATCAGAATGTGATAGGCAGTCATTACTGTAACAGTTGTCACCAAAATAAGAGGTAGGGGAGGTCTTTCAATGTGACTTTTTCCAGGGACCACTGAATGGTAATCGTATACTTTATTAAAGAAAAACTTCCTGTTGTGTCTCTAAGGCAGGAAATGAGCGGCTATCTCCCAAATGAGACAGCCGAAAAAACAAAAGCTTTGCTTTATAGGTAAAGATTTTCTTTATGCTGCTGATGACAGAACCTCCCAGTGCTGACTGCACATGCATGGTCATAGGTTTACCTCCTAGCTATAGTAAAAATGATTTGGGTGAAGCTGTCCAATCCTATATATGGGTTCTGTGTATAGATAATTCTTCAATGCTTCTTGCTAAGAATTATTTGGGGGTGATATCTCCCTGTGATTAAGAGGGTATGATAATTTTTGTAATTACACAGGAAGGGGGCAGTTTCAGAACTGCCAGCTGTGCAATAGACAGAATTGCAAACTTAACATCGAACCCTGCAATTCCCACCTGTCCCTGGTCCCTTGCAGGGCACTGCCATCTCCTTTCTCCTCTTAGGCCATCTTGAGTGGCCAGGCCGGGATGATAAAACTAAGTTCATTCATTCCCAGCAAACGCAGGGGAAGCCGGGATCGCCAGGTATCCTGGGAGGCCAGAGCAAACAGGCAGATAGGTAAGATTATTGCAGCAGGCATATCACTACCTACTGATCATATGACCTACCCAATCATGGAAACTTAGAAGTAATTCCGCTTTCACGTTTGCTTGAGGTGTATGTAAAAATCAGGTGACTTGCAATACAGGGGTACGCTCTGTGGCAGAGCTGTGTATACCTCAGTACTGAATGTGGCACTAATAATATTCCTTTTCTTACTACAACACCTCTCAAATATGTATATTGGTGGTTTGCTTTAAACTCGTTGGGGCAGGGTCCCGCCCTCCTCCTGTGTCACTGTATCTGTCTTTCATTTGCAACCCCTTTTTAATGTACAGCGCTGCATGATAAGTTGGTGCTATATAAATACTGTTTATTAATAATAATAATAATAATAATAATAATATTAATTATAATAATTTTCTTTTAACTCGGGCTAATGATTTTTTTCTCTTTTCTTCCTAGGACAAACTGCTCCAGCAGCCGCTCCTGCTATCAATCCCTTTCAGGTTAACCAGCCTCAAGCACTGACCCTAAACCAGCTGCGTTCCAGCCCCATGATGGGAGTGGCACCATCCTTCAACAACATGGCTAATGAGACCTCCGTGCCACCCCCATTAATGGGCATATCAGCAGTGCCCGTGGTACCTCCAACAGGCATGAACATAAACATGGCAGCCACCTTGCCGCATCACAACACTGCCATCCTTCCCTCGAACGCCCAAGCCATGAATGCCACCAACCCATTTTTACTATGAAAGCCGAGGGGACCCGCGGACGCGGCTAAGTACAAAATAACACTACAGACTGGAGTCAAAGCTCTTTGTATCCCTAACTTCCGCCAGGTCCGTCCTGAAGGGTGAATAGGTCTGAGTTGACTCCATGCTACTAAGGACACATCCGTAGCGTTGTTTTACAACCAATCAACATGAGACACTTACCAAAGCAAGGCTTTGTCCTGTCTTTTCTTAGGTCAAAATTCATCACACTATTGCTCGTGGTTCAACATCTCTTGGTCACCCTGTCTCCGTTGCTCACGCTTTCCCCAGGATGGTATAACTGTGTCACACCAAGATTTTTATGTTGTGTAATAAAAGAAAACAAAACAGCATCAAACTTGTGGATTTGCAAAAGTTGTGCCTGTGAGGAGATACTAACACTGGGTCTGTCGGGTGTATTTCAAGCCAACACGTTGTATAAGGGAACGTGTGGTTGAACAGAATTGAGATACGAATGCATTGTGTGCCTACAAGAAGAAAAAATAAAAACGATGGTGTTGTTTTACCATTTTAGATATATCATGTCTTCACGTTGATGGGTTTGAGTTCTTATGTAACAAAAAGTGACAACATCACACTAACGTACGAGAGCTTAAAGTGACGGTCACTTCAACCTGTTGTCAGTCGTTGTGCAAAGGCAGTTGTCATCAGTAGGATTGCAGCCTATCAGTTCACTGCCTTGTGTCTCTGTGATGTCACGACTCAATAGTGAATCAATAGACTGACCGTACGGCTGCTCCTGGTTGTGCCACTGTAATGTAATCTGGGCAGTTGACATGTTTTAAATAACTTTGGATTTTCCTTACCATCAGATAAAACAAAATTGTGTCTATAAAGCTATTCTTTACGTAAAATAAAACCTATATTTTTATCAGTTCCTTTCAGTTTTTGCTGTTGTGAAAAATTAATACTTTGGGTTGTGTACATTAAAGAAGACCCTGATGCTGGGCCACTCGTTTCAGTAACCATCTTTTCATTAGGTTCTATCTGCATTTATTGTATTTAAAAGCAATCTATTTACCTGTAAATGCCCCCTTTGTGTGGACATTGAAAATTCCCAGAAGTGTTGTTGGGTGCTGCCATCTTGGTTGTGATGCCAGCAGCCCCAACGGACTCAGAGCTGTCAAGTGGCATTCTATAGTAATTCCCTTTTTTCCTATATGGGCATCTTTATCAAAGGTTATGTAGGGAGCAGGGGTGATACCCCAATTAGCATCAACTTGTAGGTGTCCCCCTGCTCAACAAGTTGGTAAACCTATTTGCACATCTCCAAACAGCACAGTTGTTTACCTTGTCAAACACTTTGTGAAGTGCCAACATATTACGCAGCGCTGTACAAAGTCCATATTCATATCACTAGCTGCCCCTCAAAGGAGCTCACAATCTAATGTCCCTACCATAGTCATATGTCATTACCACAGTCTAAGGTCAACTTTGGGGGGAAGCTAATTAACCTACCTGCATGTTTGTGAATAGTATTGGTACAGGGCAGTACTGGCCTAGCAT
Organism: Pyxicephalus adspersus; assembly: GCF_032062135.1. NCBI lineage: Eukaryota > Metazoa > Chordata > Amphibia > Anura > Pyxicephalidae > Pyxicephalus > Pyxicephalus adspersus. Next base: position 11,286,423 of record NC_092864.1, read on the forward strand.
CCACCAACCAACCAGTGGGTACACTTCTGTCTTCCAGCCAGTTGCTAGTGTACACAGCGGGAAGAGTTGCTATTGGCTGCTGTTTGTTAATGGAGGTTCTGTCCTTAACAACTACCAGCCAATGGGAACACTACCTGCTATTTACAATCGAAAATCAGCTCTTCGCAGCAAACGGGTTAGCAAATGGTAAAGATTGTTTGCTGAACTAGGATGGATAAGCTGGGCCAGCAAAAATATTGTGAGTAGTGCTAGGTAATTGATTCCTCAAGAAGTTTTGTTTGCTAACCTGCTCAGAGGTTGGTGACAGAGTTTCTAAACTTGGGTTAGAAGAGCTTTGTCTGTGCAGTGCTCTGATCCTGGTTTCACTTTTTTACTGCACGATCCACCCACCGGCTCCCTATCCAATGAGAACAAAATCTTTATGAATCACTTAACAATTTGTTCCAGGATATATAGAAGACCCCCCCTTGTAAGTTCCCACTAAAAATCAGTTTCAAATGCCAGTAGCAATATTGTCATATTCTTGATTCATTTATTATATATTTAAAGCTAAACACTTTTTGTAATGTAAACACAACAGGAATTTTAAACTGAAGGGATTTAGATAGTCAACAATCTAATAGGTGTTCTCCTTCAATTTTAAACCTATTGTTAGTGGTCACCAGAACAAAACAGAACACTAAATCTCCAGAGATGAGGCACATTATTAGGAACCTGATGGGGTCCTAAGTTTTTTCACCACTGGACAAAAAACTAAAAAAGTTTTGGTTGTACACTAACATCTAATTCTAGCCAAAATAATTTCATGGTATTAGATTGGGGGAAAAATACAAGCGTTGTGTCTTTATTTTTCTGGTAGAACAGCTGCCTTAGATTTCTGTTCTGTCCCAAGATGATTGTTCCTGATTATCTAAGGTGTGAAAATATTGGGGGGAAAGAGGCAGAACTTCTGCCAGTTGTCATCCACTCACTGTAAAGCATAAATTACTGCTAATGCTCATTTATTCTATGGTCACTGTATTTCTATTGTCACTGGAAACGATCACTAATAATTATTCCCAGATAACACATTTCTGAGCGTCTCTATGAAGTTTTAGTGAGCATAAGCTCGTATACAACAATACTCTCCTATAAACACAAAATAAAGTCCATCAGCCCACTTAGAAAGCACACTAAAAACGGCATTACATGGCTTTGCTGCAATGCCAGTTATTACCACTAGATGTCACCAATGTAATACACAATAAATAGTGCACCATACACCAATGACATCATTATGCAGGATGGTTTATATTAAATGCTTTACAGATGAATATGCAATTATTTCAGATAATTACCAGAATACATTTGGTAATTATATGAAATAATTGCATATTTATCTAAAAACATTCACAATAAACCAGCCTATATAAAGATTTCATCAGTGTATGATATATATATATATATATATATATATATATATATATATAATTATACTGCTGTGAAGGTTCAGGTACTTTCTGCTATAGAATGAGAACAGAATGTCACCCTGTCCCACATTCCCCCATTGGGGTCCACAACCAGCCATAGCTGATGGACATTGCACAGACATGGCCCATTATTGTCCTCATAAGGTAAACCTGTCTTAAGATATTCAGTCAACGGTGTTGCTGTACGAAGACACAAAGGAGGAGGCAGGAGACACTGAAGATCAGCAATGCTGAGATGTAACAAAGGATAAAATAAAATCAGTAAACAGTATTTATAAATGTGACAAATGTTGTATGATACTCAATAATTTAGCAAAGAAAATATTATTGTTTAAATTCTACATTAAAATGCCATTCAGTTGTGATCCACTGTTGGGATGGATATACATTTCGCTTTGTACATTTAGCTAGTTCATTACTGGGCCATTAGCGGGAGACTATTGATTCACCACTGCAATTAGGAATGGAATGCAGTAATTGGCAGCAATTTAGGTCTCGCCTAAGGGGCCTCCTGACGTAATTCTCTGCAGTTATTTTGAATAAGCCGTGAAGCCATTGATCACAACAAGTTCAGGGACTTTACTATCACAGGAAGACAATCTAAACCCTGTCTGGATTACATTACACAGGTTGTGTCCAGAAATCCGCCCACTGTCCTGAGCTTGTGACCTGTATGGGAGACATGGTCCATCACCTGTATGGGAGACATGGTCCATCACCTGTATGGGAGACATGGTCCGCTGCTCTAGCCGGTGCACCCTCCCCCCAGCGGGGTCAGCAGAAGGACTCCCCTGGGGGAGGGTGCACTGGCCAGAGCTGCGGACCACCAAAAATGGCTGGTGGTTGGCGACCGGTGAACTATAGAAAGGAGGTACGGCCATAGGTCAGAGAACATAAAATCCCTGTGTTAGTCATCATGGTCCATGGTCATGGCCAAATACAGCTTTGGTTTTGGTCCCTTTGCTCTACAGAAACGGGGAAATGTGAATTTTAAATTATATTGAGAGATCTTATTATATTAACCTGAAGTGATTCACGTAGGGCAAATCAACAAATTCATTATAACCCCATTCTTTCAAAAGGGCAGAATGGAAAGAATATTTTCTACTTGCATTGCCTATACTGATATTATACCATAAGACAGCAACTGGCTACAAATCCCTTGTAAGAAGCACCTGTATTGAGGTATGTGCTGCTGAGAGACAATGTTGTACAGCTAACCTGTTAATTCACTGCATAGGCAAAACACTGATCCTCTGTAAAGAAAACCATATTGGTTTAAACATTTTATTCCCTTCTATTCATCGCATGATTCCTGGATACATCACTGGGGATTTAAAGCCAAAGTAGCAGAACCCATTGTAAAGCACTATACAAGACATATGCTTATGTTGGGAAGGCCGGGGAAAATTGTTAAATTACATGTGATGGGATAAAGCAAAGACAAGCTCATCAATGTGCTGTTTTTTTTCTTTACTTTGCCACCAGGTCAATGCCAGCCTCAAATTAGGGAAAGCTGGTAGAATCATGCCAGCCATTATTTAACACAGAATACTGAGGACACCTTGTGGCAAAAAAGAAATTCTGCATAGAACATCCCCAGGTAAAAGTGGAATATAGCAACAAATGTGGCTTTTTATGAAACCTTTTATGAGCTTTTATTTTTTATATTGGTTTGAAGTGGAGATCGGCATAAAGAGTTTCTATAATTTTAATAATTGAAATTTTAATCTGCAGTGCAGAGTGACACAAATAACATCCTGATTCATGACCTTTGGTTTGACATGTTTAGCTGCCATCAGAGATAGAAGATGGGCCCTGCAGTCCCTGTCTGTGTTAATAAGTTACAGCAGGACCGATGTAGGATTTTGGAATGGGTTTATATTGCTTTTGAAGACAAGATGCGCACAGTGGAGTATAAATCATGTTAAAGTAAATCACCAGCAGTCACCCGTGCTGAACCCCATACTGTGCCGAGACACAATTCACATATCTCTGTTGATCACAACCAATCCATTGTAGTTTTTCCAGAACACATTAAACAATTTTAAATTTTAGCATCAGGCCGGCCTGCAACAAGGGGCAGGCAATATTGAAGATATTCTACAATGAGCATTCTTACCTGCCTGATTGCCATTCTAAGCTGTCATTAAACATAGAATGCCTGGCTACCCCTGCAGTACTGGATGGGTTTCTATGTCCCTGTGCAAGAGTTATGTCAGCCCAGCCAATCAACATGGCCAAAGAGTAAAAGCAGAAAGAGAAAAAGGAAGAAAATGGTGGCGTAATTAAAAAATTATGATCAGGCAGGTATATATAGAATATGTAGAATAATATTATTATTTTATTTTATTGCAGATGGGACATAGCCTGTTCCTTCTGCAAAAAAGACTTGCCTGGTCACATTTTTTTGGTTTAGTTTTGCTTTAAAGTATGTAAACTAACACCAGACTGATCTATAAAGGCCAGAGCTTTCTATCCTTGGTTTTAACCTCTTTTGGTTCCATGTACATTTTTAGTCCTAGATTGTAAGCTCTTCTGGGCAGGGTCCTCTCCTCCTCGTATCACTGTCTGTATCTGTATGACATTTGCAACCCCTATTTAATGTACAGCTCTGCGTAATATGTTATGTGCTACATAAATCCTGCTTATTAATACTAATAATAATAATATTAATGATGATAATAGTCCATTTTCAAGCCTATTCAAAAAAAAATTTGATGACTTTACGAATCATGCATGAACAGATAACATGAAGCACATGTAGTAACAGAGAAGCTTGAATGGGCCCTTAAAGCAAAATTTTAGTTGTGGATAGAGTAAAGATGTTCACATTGGAGCATTTATTGTTTCAGTCCGAGTGACAACAAATGATAGATTTCCCACTACTTTATGTGTCTGATCGCCAAATAGAAAAGGAGAATCTTTTCAGGGGAAACACAGATGTAAGTTAAACCATTAAAGCAGGAAAGACGCTCTCAAACCATAGGATATGGAAAATAATGTCCCTAGCCTATATGGCAAAATAGGGCACGGTGCAATGGGGGTTGAGTTGATTAAAAGACTTGCAGCCCATTTCTATCAAATCCCCTAACTTGTTCAGTTCCAGCAATCGCTGATTAAAAATAAAAAAATGTCAATTAAAGGTTTTGTAATATATGGTCATTTATAGTTATGTAAATACCTCACAATATATCATTGATATCAAGTACATACTCCAGTTCTAAGCACAATAAGCCTTGGTGGACATACAATAGACACAGTTAATAGATAAGATAATCTAGGAAAGGAAAACAGTGTAAAAACACAAGTGACAATAAAAATGTAATAAAAGGTATGGCAATAGGAAAGTGAGGGGGGTAGGGGGAATAGGGGGCCCTTCAATTAAGGTGTTTTGCTAAAGTTAGAACTATTGATTTATTATTATTTAAATAGCACCATCATCTTTCAAGAGGCGTACAATATAGACAATACCGTGTATCATGAACATAATCAAAATATAAGTACAATATAACAAACAGTGTAAAGGAAACTATTAGAACAAACTGAATAGGCACTCAAAAGACACAGAAAAATATTTGACTTTTTTGACATTTCAAAATATCCATATTTTTATGTGGTTCAATGTTTCAATGATTGTATTGTATCCTTATTGATTGGTGTT
>NC_092864.1:11293731-11296986 GCF_032062135.1 Pyxicephalus adspersus
GGAACATGAGTGATCATGAGTGACTTTCAACAATAAATGTGTACTGTAGTCTTCTTCATGGAAAAATAAGACATCCCCTGAAAATAAGACCCAGGGCATATTTTGGCATTTCAAAAAATTTAAGAGAGTGCCTTATAATCGGGGAAACAGGGTATATACATATATATATATATATATATATATATATATATAGACATGTCTTAGCTTTTTATATATATTAGCAATATTCATGCATATCCGGTATATTGATGTTGATTTCTTCTTAGTATAAAGGCCTCTTAAGTAGCCGGTAGACCCTGAAGAAGCAGTATACTTACCCGTGAAATGTGTTGACCATTCAACTTGATGGTTAGGTAACATGTAAGAAAATGCACGTTATTAAATTAAAAATGTTTTAATTTGTTGAAAAACAAAAAACAAAAAAAAAGGTGATGTTGATGTTTGGTACCTTACTATAGTATAGTTACCAAACATCGATTTTATTTTAGTTTGGATGGATGGGTAAGGAGGTTTGATCCCAGTTTTGTCTGTTTGTATATATGGGTTTTTGGGATGGGGCAAATATTCTTGTTAATTATATTGTAGCAGCCCATTATTTGTGGATTACATTTTTAGATTTGGGGTATCACCACATGCTGTAAAATGTAAGAGCTTTGACACGTGAGTTTCCTTGCAGCCCCTCTTTATCAAGGAACACACTTATCTTGTACCTCCTGATTTTAGCTCTCCTGACACCTTTTAAATACTTGTCAGATTTAAAGTAGTGAGCTACGTGGTGTTGTTCGGGTACAAGCTCTTTTGGCATTTCAATCACCACTGGAGATGGATCCACTGGTGAATGTGTTAGCTCTTCTGGCTCCCAGGGTGAGCACCCCTCTTCCATCAGCTTTATGGTGTTTTCTATCCTTCTGCTCAGACGGACGTACATCAATCTGTGTAGATAAAAGATAAAGATGTGTTAGTTAGAAGTGTCTATGGAGGGATTTCAGTGCGAGGTATGTACGTGTGAATTGGAGCTCTGCTTAGAGAGTTATAACAAGTGATAAATCAACTTACCCATAGTAGATGGCTACTAAACAGCCTAGTAGCAGCAGGATAAAGGCTCCTCCTATACAGATCTCCAGTAATCGGAGAAGTCCTTTATCCTTCACAGCCTGGAGCATCCTTGCAGTCCACATGGTGTCTGGGTCAATCTCCTCATTGGGATTTGTATGCTTGATGTCCTCCGTGGTTGTTTTTCGATATCCACGTGAACTTTGACCTCAGAAACACCTCCTCCGTATTCCACACCATTTATGGCGATGTGGAGCCGATATGTTCCGCTGTCATCGGTGTGGGCGTTGTCAATGAAAAGGGAGCAGATCCCTTTGCGCACACGCAGCAGGTTGATGGATGCCCTTTGGTTTGGTTGGCCTACCGGCAGAGCCATGGTGTCATCGAGACGGACAATAGGATTAAAATCATTTCCGTCTTTGGGCATCATGCTCCATTGGAGCTCAATGTGATGATCTCTCTGAGGATCATCGATGGTAAAAGAGCATGGGATCACAAGGCGCTGTCCCACGCTGACAGTCATGTGAGGATGGTACACATGAACTGTGGAAATTTTTGCAGCTATAAAAAAGGAAAGAATTTTGGGTTAGATAGTTGCAATGAAACTTTGGTTTTAATACACAATAGCACATATGTAACGTTGTCTGCCCCTTTTGTTGTCTTACCTCAGCTGAGAGGTATATCAGAATGATGTCATTAGACGGGAGGAAGCATTTCCTCAGTCTCTCCTTCTCCAGTGATCACTTTTGCTGGTACAGCTTGGCCAGCTACAGCCCATGGAAAATAACCGAACTTCTGGCAAAGTCAGCAGTAAACGCAGAAGGGCTCCAGTAATCATAAATTGCTGTGCCATGATTTGATTTTGTTTTAGCAACCCAGCTAGACCTAACACACACACACACTGTACAACATTTCACACTGATATGTACTTACCTGATACAGCCTGCAGGAAAAGCAGAAAGATGGCAATTCTGCAAATCATCCTCGCACTTTATCACACAGATGTTAAAAATGACAAAGCGATGGATTAGAAAGACAAAGTGACTATGAAGTCGCTTTGAAAAGAAAAGGAAACTCTATAGAATCGCTACAGGAACGCTATAGGAATGCTACAGGAACGCTATGGAAACGCAGTCTCATGTAAGGATGGTACACATCAACACTGGAAATTTTTGCAGCTAAAAAGAGAAAAGAAATTTGATTTAGACAGTTGCAATGTAATTTTGTACGGTTTAATATACAATAGCACATATGTAACGTTGTCTCCCCCATTTGTTGTCTTACCTCAGCTGAGAGGTGTATCAGAATGATGTCATTAGACGGGAGGAAGCATTTCCTCCTGCATTCCTCCAAGCATTTATAACTTGTCTTCCTTCTCCAGTGATCACTCACTGGGACTGCCATAAATGACATCATCTGTAATAGATTACTATTATTATAATAGGGAATTCAAATTACAAAGTGATGGATGAGAAAGTCAAAGTGACAAAAAAGTGGCTTTGAAAAGCAAAGGAAATGCTATAGAAATGCAGTCTCAGCAGCAGCTTTTATAGGTTGTCATAGGCTTGGGTTATGCACACTGGGTTATGAGTTGCAGGGAAATGCTAATATGATGTTGGAAGGATAGAGAAGGATGGTATGAGGTGAGAAAGGAGGAAATGGGCTGTTTGCTTAAACCAGCAGGTAGGTTGGGGGAGGGGTAGATGAACATCTGCCCCTTCAATCTACCTAATTCATGAATCAATATTTCCCATTCGTACCCCAGTCAGAGGGACCTTAAATCTGTGAGCACTGCTACGTGGTGTTATATGACAAGCTGCTTCCCATTCGCTGCTGTGAAGCCATCAGACACCAACTTTCTGTGCAGTTCTGAGATATTTTGTGATGGAATGCCAAGAGCTGCAAAAATAAGAAGATTGTGGAATTCCAAAATGGCAAATGAATAAGGAGAAATTAACTATAAAATGCTTAGTATTGGTAACTTAGTACAAGTTCCTTTAGGATGCAGGTTTGAGGCCAGGGTGCATTAGAAGAAAATGTGATTACCATGTGCAGAATGCTATAGAGGAGGAGCCGTGCTATCTGTGTGGATGCAGTGGTCCTACCGTGTTTCCCCGAAAATAAGACCTACCCCGAAAGTAAGACCTAGCACTATTTTGTAAACCTGCCCTAATATAAGACCTACCCCGAAAATAAGACCTA
>NC_092864.1:11297625-11308602 GCF_032062135.1 Pyxicephalus adspersus
CTTCTTCATGGAAAAATAAGACATCCCCTGAAAATAAGACCTAGTGTGTTTTTGGGAGCCAAAAAAATATAAGACAGTGTCTTATTTTCGGGGAAACACGGTATATCAGGGACCTTAACATGCCTCCTGCTGAGTCAGACCTAAAACTCAGGAATGATGTCCTCCACTGATTGGGGAGATCTGGCTTACCTTCTTCAGGAGTTGTGCTGGATTACTGCTACATAGTGGGAGCTTAGGTCCTACTCTGCAATATGCTGGCAGGGAACAGGATCTGCTGCTCAGGCTGTGGCTGCTTTCTACAGAAAATGTTATTTATATTTTTTCATAACGTTCTGTTTGCAAAGTCATATCCTTTCCTTAACTTACTTTATAGTCAAAGGTGTTCCTTATAGATTAGAGAATGTGGAATTGTTCAGTTTCTTGGTATGTACACTGGGGGTCAGTTTGGATACAATTATCACTTTAAAGTAAAATATCTGAACAAGGACCCTCTTGGTAGGATCGTCACCTATATTTTCATTGACAGCTGCAGCTGCAGACAATTAGGACCCATGATTTCCCATTTATCTGTGCATGAGGAGTGAGGTGATTAATAGTGCTTTCTCATCATGTTTAATTTTGTTTCTTCTTGCTATGCTATGGACATGACAGACTTTCACATTAGCATTAATGCAGAGTGAACAATACAGGAATTTTCTTTTATACATTACCTATCATGTTTTTTTTTATTATTTCATGTGACCTCCAAGGAAGATTTATTTCTGCCCTTGCATTGTCTGCTCTCATGCAGGACCTTCTCCAAGATTTTGTACATAAAATGAATGACAGCAGGGTAGAATGTTTTAAAGTTTTTAAAAAACTGTTTAGTTGGTGTTTGGGGGCTATAGGTAGCAATATATTTCTCTACAATAATACATTGATGATCTTGCTCTCCATTGCATGTTGTGGTGATACCTGTAGTTTCTTTTTGTGTCATTTCATTTTATAGGCTAAGACACAAGCTGTGTTGTACACATTTACAGCGCCATCTAGTGTCTGATAAGAATAATTCAAAGTTATGCTTCATAGTTCAAGTGTAACACCAAACAATAAGGATACAATACAATCACTGAAATACATACAAAAATATGGATATAAGGACACTGCACTCTCTGGCTCACCAACATCATAATGAAACACAAGAGTATGCAAAGGCAGAACTTCTACTTAGTTATAAAACAGCAAAACAAATAAACACATAAATATATATTTAGCACAACAATTACTATATACCATAAAGCAGGGGTGTCAAACTCATATATACAGAGGCCCAAAACTTACACAAAGTCTCAGGCCAACCTTGAAATTTATTGAAAAAATGTTTCCTTCTCATTAGATATAAACCCTTTTCATATGGAAACAAAGAGGTTTTGCTTCATATTTGATCTGAAACAAGCCTATAATAGAGAACGAGGCATAAGATTTTTATTTTATTTTTTTATTTAAGAAAAAATCTAATGCCTCTTTCTCTATTTGTAGCCTTCTGAGTTAAATTTCAATGGTAACCTTTTTGCACAGGCTAACAATAATAATAACAACTTTCTTTTATGAAAATCCAACCATTAAAGTCCATGCCTTAGAGTAGCAAGGAAAAGTACAGCTGAGGGGGGAGTGCTGGAAATGCCAGACATGCCCAATGCGGGGCTGGAACTCCCTCCTTATTGAAATAGCGCCACTACCAAAATTCACTGCATTATTTGCGTCTATAAAACAGTCCAGTGCGGGGCCACGCATAGGCAGAGAGCCTGCTGGTTTATAGACGTGAGTCATGCTGGGAATTGTAGTAGTGGCATATTTTAATACAGCGGCGGGCCAGCTGCAGTTCATATTTAGGATTTTTTGGGGGGCCAAAAAAAGGATATTGGGGGCTGAGTTGGCCCCTGGGGCCAGAGTTTGACATCCCTGATATACAGCATGTAATATACCTCCAATCCACCCCCAACGCTTTAGAATCAAATAGCAGGATTCAACCAAGACAACCAATTTAGCCATTTTAGATTTCAGTTACTCTTTGAATATTCTTTCTTATTCAGTCCACCAATGTTCTAATAACAATGCCACTACTAGCAGCCCTATGTGCGATTTAAACTTTCTCAAAGTTCATTCCCCATAATCAATCCATGTCCTGTTTAAAAGTTCCTCCGGTGGTACTGGAATGGCAATATGTGGCATAATTCTAGAAGACAATGGACTTTGAGAATATATCCAGCAGTCCGTCTTATTCATCAGCTGGGCATAACGTTGATGCATATACAATAATTAATTTTCAAGAGTGTCTAGTATAAGACGTTGATAATTAGAATCTACTCCGGGCCATAGTGATTGCCATGAAGAGCCACCACATTCTTCTACTTCAAGGTTGAAACCAGTCTATGGAAGGGAAAATAAACAGGATAACATCAAGATCTCTTTTACATCAGTATAAGCTTTTACTAGCAAATACTTCATCTTCTTACTTTTTCTTCCCCTATCTGCTATACAGGATATTATCCATATCCATGCAAATAATCACATAACATTATTGAAAAATGTCTTGGGTCAAGTCACTGTCACATCAGTCAGGCAATGGGCCATAGTCATATCATCTTTTTTATGTATGCCTGATAGAAGCGATGTTTCAGAAGCAAGTGCCCCCAGGAGCCATTAATTGAACATAAAAAACTATAACTACAATAACGTCCTGCCCTCTTCCTTAACCCTGGATTTCTCAGAAATAAGGCGCAGAAAAATAATAACAAAGGTGGAAATTGGGGGCACATGTAACTAATCCCTAATAAAATTTAATCACTATGGCATCATTACAAGATTAAATACTCTATCCATTAAAATGCTCTGCCCTGTCACATATAACTGGCCACTTTACTTCTCTGGACAATGATCCTCGCCATATAAGTGGGCCCAGGGGTTCGCAATTTGCCACTTGATTATGAAATAGCATCCCAGTCCCCCATCTCAGTGAAAAGGGATCCCTGTATTTTTTCAAATAAAAAAATTAATAAATTTGTGACCCCATATCCTGAATTTTTTCAAAGCTAGGGTGGTGAATTTATTGGCACTCATAGTATTGAGGGTACCCCGTGTACCCTAAAAATTTTGTTAGGACCAACAGTTTAGGAGACATGAAGGATTGAACAAAGCCAGTTGTTGGACTGGAAAATAAAGCAAGCAGCCTTTACAGACACAGCTATAACATGGTGCTGCTAATGATGTCATTGCACACGCCCCACGTGTAGCACTATTTGACGAAGCAGCACAATTGGAACCCTGAACCTGTGCAACGCACAGGGGAGAACCCTCCCGTTAAGACCCCCCACCTCCCCTCTGCAATCATTAGACTTGCAAGAGGATCTCTCCCACAGCCACACTGACAGAGGGATCCAGGCAATGCAGAGGTTCCGAGCATACAGTTCTGAGCAGAGGAACACTTGTTCCCGTGCTTTGCTTCTACTCTATGACACTTGCAGTTAGATGTTTTGGATGGGTAGAATGAATTGACAGTTCTGTCAATTTATTCCACCTGTCCAGATTTCCTACTTGTGGTTGTGCTTTGTGTCAGTTAGTGGGTGGGGACAGTGGGGTGGGGGGGAGTTGGGGTGATAAGGGCAGGAGGGCCGCCTGCATCGGTTCAGCAAAAGGCTCACTGTTGGCTACGTCCCCCATATCTCCTATCCACTTACCAAACCTATGGTAGAAAAAAGAGCTTTCAATTAGTGTGCCCTCTCTCCTATTAGCCCAAGTTGTTTCTCAAAACTATGGTACCGATTAGCACCGGACACTTAAAAGCTGGATCCTGACCCATCTGAATCACACAGCCTAGAACTATCTAAGAGAAGGGACTGCCTGCATAATCACCATTCAAAATATTACTATACAGGAGTGTACATCCCTTGCGCCTGCGATGGTGATTTACCCCTTCTAAGTCACACGGCACCTCACGGGCTCTAAAACCGGCTTATACCCAGCATGGACTTGGCAACACAAGCTGATTTCAGGGCCAGTTACCAGGGAAGCCGCACTTGATGGTTGGCAAGGCTGGAGGCAAATAGGAGAGAGCGGACACCTGCTCACAGACCCTGCGTCAATGGTTTTTAATCTGTTAGGATATTTCATGTTATGATACTTATTTAAGACTTCTTTTCTGTTGTTCTAACCTCCCTTATTATTTAGGGTGTAAGCCACATGCCCTCTGACATAGGAAATAAAGTTCGGGCTCTGGAATAAACTTCTGGCCGGAGCAGTATCTCCCTTGGGTTTAAAGCTCCACAGGTTGCAATTTGCCGGAGTGCACGCTTCCCCTTGGACATTTTTGGCTTGGAGTGAGGAGTGTTCCTCCAGGTTACATAAGAAAGCTGCTATTGGATAGTATTGTTATGTATTATTTTTGTTTAAATCCCCTCCACACCATCTAAGGTTGTATTAGTAGAAAACTCCACAAAATCTAAACTGCTATCCACTACGAGTCTGAATTAACCTTTTCACAATGACAGAACCAAAAATATGTAAAGAGCCCACTTCTCCTCAATTAGTGGTTTTATCTCATAACAACCAAGGGTAAATTCTCCCATCAAGAGGCCCAAAGCTTTTCACTAATATTACTCATTAAAAATTGAATATATAGGTAGAGAAAAAGAAAAAAGACATGCCTTTTATAGCACAAAATTAATTATGAAAATGAGATTTATTTAGTAAGAGTTATTTTGGTCTAATCCAGACATAATTCCTCTGTGCTAGAACCTAATGCTAACACAGTTCTACTAATCTAAATAAGGGTGATTTTGTGAACAGTATCAACATAAATCTACAATACCAGACATAAGTATGAGATTATTCTCTGATTTCTGACACATTTCATCCAAAAGAGCTTCCTCAGGGGATTTTGAGAATTCAAAAATTGTGTCTGTCAATTAATGTCTCTCAAACACCACGTTGAAATGTGATAATAAAGTAAACCAACTACCAAAGTGTATTTTTAATTTTTTTTGTTGCAATCCTTTTTTATTGTGTAATAACAACATAACAAGGCTCATACATAAAATGGCACATACAGAAACACAGGGCCACATGGCCTGCAATCACAAAGTCCCGTGGTACAAAAAGTGTCATTTTATAATAACATTGCAATATTAGAAATAACAATACTGAAAATAAAATGGGGTCACCTGTATGGAAAAACAAGATGGGGTAAAGTAGATAGGGAGAATAACACAGGAGGTGAACATCCAATAGCAAACATTTGTATTACCTAAAATCGAGCCCAATTTAACATTAGGACATCAATAATGTAATAACTTTTGAGAGCAGCGCAGCTGCTCTCCAACCCAACTCCGGTGGCCACCGGGAATGTCAGCATATATTCCTAACCATAAACTGAAATAAAACAGTTAACCCAGGGACAGACGGGATGGGGAAAGGAGCGGGAGGGGGGGGGAAAGTAAGTAACCGACTGGCCTCTCACCTAAACAAACTCTCACACTATTAAAAAAACCAAACATATCAAGGGTTTCAACTCCCAAACATTCCGCTATATTTTATTGCCAAAGTGGTCTGGACTGAGGTGATTCTTTGAACCAATCCCAAGCCGACCATATCAGCTTGTATTGTTCCAATTTATTCTCATCCTCAGCTATTAATCTCTCTATATGTTGTATTTTTTCCAATTCCACCAACCAGTCCCTCATGGTGGGTACCAAGGGTTGTTTCCACTTACGAGGAATAATCGCTCTGGCCGCAGTAAGAAAATGGCGAAGCACATCGCTCTTACAAGCTTTGAGGGACCCAGGAAGGATGGACAATAGAGTTATTTGAGGGGTTAGCTTCAAAGTAGATCCCGTCACCTCATTATAAATATCAGCTATTTGATCCCATAATTTGCGGATGCCCGGGCACTCCCACCAAATATGTAACAAGGTGCCCTGTTGGGAAGCACATCTCCAACAGCTATCAGAGACCGTAGGAGAAATATGATGGATATCAGTGGGACATAAATACCACCTGGAGAGGATTTTATAGTTGGTCTCTTGGGCCTTACAAGGGAGAGCCATTCTATGGGTCAATACAAACGCCTTTTCCCAATCTAGTGGGGATATAACCATCCCCAGATCTGTCTCCCAACATCTCATGTAGAGAGGGGCCTTGTGTGCATAAATTCCAAGCAATATCTCATAAACCTGAGATATAACATGTAACGGTCTATTTTCAGAGCGGAGTAAGGATTCAAATGCCGTTAAGCTCCTTTGCGTGGTATAGGAATGTAAAAATTGCGCTATAAAAGAGGACAATTGAAAATGTAAGAACCATGCGTTCGGCAACTGCTGCACCCTGGCGTCCAAAGAGGAGAGGGGCGGAACCCTCCCGTTCTGAAGTATACTACAGATCTGCCTATGATCCTCAGCCGTCCAAGATAGAAACTGGTCCACATTCATTGCCGGTGCAAACGAGGGGTTGTCAAACAGGGGGGGTCATGGGTCCCATTTTAGAGGACACTAGTCCCCTCCTAGCCAGGATATCCCACTCCTTTAAAAGATCAAGTGTAACCCTTGGGAGCAATTGGGGAACATGGAGCCGGGTCCTGTCTATCCACAATAAGGAGCGAAGATCGACTGGGGATAAAATATTTTCCAATACAACCCAGATCTTACGGTCTCTGTTATGAAACCAGTCAACCACCCGAGTCAGCATCGTCGCCCTGTAATAGCTTCTAATATCAGGGACTCCCACCCCGCCCATTGGTTTAGGTCTGATAAGATACCTAAGAGCTATTCTGGGGTGCCTCGAGGACCACAGAAACTGCCTACACAACCGTTGTATTTTGCCTAAATAGGTCTGCGATAAATAAATTGGGATCGTCTGAAAGACATATAATAATTTAGGCAATATATCCATTTTAAGAGCATTAATCCTAGCGAACCAAGAGAGAGGGAGGAGAGTATATCTCCCTAGTTCTACCTTCAATTTATCAAGCAATGGTTCGTAATTACAACTAAACAATTTGTCCGGATCCGCCGTTATAAAGACTCCCAAATATTTGAGCTTTTCAGTACAAAACCGAAACTGCGTATGAGATTTAATGTATTGAATTTGGGAAGGTGAGAGGGAAATATTTAGTATCTCAGATTTGTCAAAATTCACTTTAAAATTACTCAACATCCCAAATCTCTCGAACTCTTGTAAAATCGCTGGGATAGATAGCTGTGGAGAGGATATATACATTAAGAGATCATCAGCAAACAGGGACAACTTAAAATGGAGTTTATCTGTCTTTATCCCCTGAACATGCTCATTTAGTCTCAGCGCCACTGCCAAATGTTCCATCACTATGGCGTATAAGAGGGGTGATAGTGGGCAACCCTGTCTAGTACCATTACCAATAGGAAACGGAGCCGACAGGCTTCCATTAACCCTCACCCGGGCTGCAGGGGTGGAGTAAAGTGCAGCTATTCTGGCCATCATCAATGGGCCCAGGCCAATCTGGCGTAACGCCTGATACATAAAAGCCCAGTTCACCCTATCAAACGCCTTTTCAGCATCTACCGATAACAGACATACCGGAGTCCCAGACATTTTGGCCGCATGAGTAAGTAATAGGGTTTTGAGTGTATTATCTCTGGCCTCCCTTCCATAAATAAAACCCACCTGATCTGTATGAATCAGGCCTGGCAAATAAAGGGACAGACGGTTAGCTATTAATTTGGAAAAAAATTTGGCATCTACATTGATTAAGGAAATTGGTCTATAATTAGAACATATGGAATGGTCCTTGCCTGGCTTAGGGAGAACAGTAATGTGCGCTTCCAGACTTTGAGTAGGGAAGGGATTATCCCCTGATATAGAGGAAAACACCCTAGTCATGAACGGGGCCAGGGTATTTTTAATTTGTGATTAAATCATGATCAGGTATGAAAATTAAATCTGACTCTTCATCCTCAAGGGTATGACGTTATTTAACATTTATTCACCCTCTAAATGGAAATAATTAGCCTGAGTATATTATGCTGACACAATAGGCTTTTTTTACTTAATAGGTCGGAAGACACTTGACCTGCAAACAACTGGGAAGCTCACAAAGCTTGCATAAGAGGGAAACTGATTAGGATAGGGACTCATCTAAAAAAGACGAGAGACCAACAGATTAACCCCAAAATGCAGGATTATCAAATTCTGCAGTTCAAACATAAATCCAATCCTTCCCTTGATCTTGGGTCCCAAATTGAATCCCTACGGACAGACTTTATCATAATACTCATGACTAGGACAGAGAAATCTATTGGATTGAATGCCCACAGGTTCTTCACCTGGGGAGACAAGCCTGGGAAACTCAACAAACTAAATCTTAGACCCAAGCTCTATGCTTTGCCAAAAATCAAGACTCTGGATGGTAGAAATCCTGAAAAAATTATGAAAGCTTTAGAAACCTTCTATAGTAAATTGTATGGAAAACCTGACAGAGTGGAGAGGGGCTTGTTGAATTTTTGCGTGATACCCACTTACCTCGTCTGAAATCTAAACATAAAAATTTGATGGGGAAACCATTTTCATCAAGTGAGGAAACTCTTAGGGTCCTCATACTTCTCAGAAAGGGCAGCACTCCTGGTACAGATGGATTCTTCAACGCCTACTATAAGGCCTCTGGTCCCTAGTTAGTCACTCAAACCATTGACTATTTTAATTTTTTTAGCAATTTTCTCCCAAATGAAGCAAACTGAGCATATATTAGTGTCATCTCTAAAACAAGGAAGGACGCATCAGGAGTAGCTAACTATAGACCTATATCACTGATAAACTGCAATTTAAAAATCATGATAAAAAAATATTATCAGTGCACCTTTATTCTTTTTTAGAGTCCTTTATTCATCCGGACCAGGTGGGCTTTCTCCAATATAGAAAGGCCCCAGACTAAAGTAGAAGATCAATTGATCTAATTTCTGCTAATTAGTCTACCTGGGACAGTCCTCTAGACAGCCGAGCTGTGCTATTATCAATTGACCTGCACAAGGCGTTTGATAGTATCTCTTGGCAATACCTGTTCCAGGTATTGGGAACTATGGGGTTAGGACTGAATTTAGCTAAAACATTTGTCTAAATGTTAATATTATACAGCTGCTAGGATAGCTCAAATTTCTTTGCGCTCTCTTCCAGCTGCTTGCCCTCAATGGGTTATTAAATAGGAACAGGCTTAACAAACCCTCTAAAAATATTAACAGATGCCTGACGCTCACCCATTCCCTGGAAGTGTGGGATAGATATAGGTCAAATGCCAAACTTCTTTCACCCCATGCCCCTCCCACTCCATTATGGAGAAATCCTGAGTTTTCTCCAGGCTGTAATCCAAGCAGGTTCCAATGGTGGCAAGATAGGGGTTTTCGATGCATCAGAGACCTGATAGATGTCAGATCTATGTTTGTTTTGAATATTTAACCAGTAAAAGAAAACTGCCTAAACATGAATATTTCCTCTTTAGACATCTTAAATCATATATCAGTGCTAAAATCAAGCATGCTTCTACTCCGATGCGCTCTATTCCCTTTGAAAGTTCTTGCCGCTCTATACAGTATCTGACAATAAAGGCCAAATTTTAAATATATACACAGCCCTTGCTTCCCCGTCCATGAAGTTGAAATATATGAGCTCTTGGGAAACAGATTTGGAAGAGAGGTGTGCAGTAGCTCATTCTCTCTCCAAGGTCTCCCTCAATTCTTCATTAATTGAATCTAATTGCAAAGTTTTATTAGGATGGTACTTGGTTCCAGACAGCATCTCTAAGAACCATTCTACTTTTTCTCCTTTTTGTTTCAGAGGATGTGACTCAAGAGGTACGGTGGTTCAAATGTGGTGATCATGCCCAATAACTCAGAGGTTTTGGTCTGATATGTTCAAGATAATTTCAAATGTGCTACAACTAGACATACAGAGCTCTGCAGAAGCGGATCTTTTCAGTAAAATAGAATAAATTAGATGCAAACCTGCAGGAAAACTAACTAAGCTTATTTTTTGGCAGCTCGAATATTGCGGGCTAAGGCTTGGAAACTACCCACAATATCTCTTGATCAACTATATTGCAAAATGAACCGGATGATGGTTAATGACAGATTAACCCATACTCTAAACAACACCCTAGGTAAGTTTAACAGTATATGGTAGCCAAGGGTAAATTTTAGGGGGCTTTGAGGATCAGTTTGGTTTTGTAATGCAGTATCTTTGAATATCAGTGTAGGAACCGTGGGAGTTTCATTAATCACCAACCCCCTTCTTCCCTTCTCACTCCGTCCCCATTATTCCCCCCTCTTTTCTTTAGCTTTTTTTTCTCTCTCAGTTTTATAGTGTCTACTCTTAGACCTAAAGTGACCTCAATATGTACCTTCATCACAAACTATGTTAACAGAATGTTAATACTGCACGCATTTCTTTCCTGTCATGTTTTTTCATGACCCTCTTTATAAAAATGCAAAACTCAATAAAAATCATTGCAATACAAAATATTACTCTACAGTATAAGACTTAATGAAATTACATGGCACCTGGCAAAGTGCCAAGTGTCACAAATGTCCAGCAGACAAATGTAGGTGATTAAACAGTGCATTAGCAAACTAAATCTCGTCCAGTTGCAGTTTACATATAGTTTAATTATTAGACTGTTTGTGAACATTCAGACGTTCTCTAATGTGGAAGGAGGGGCTGTGTAAGACCCTTGTTAGACAGAAAACAAAGTACCCACTCGGAAGCATGCTGTGAGGGGACAGGGTTCTCTACACAGGCTGAGGCTATTTAAGAAAGAAAACAAACTATAGGACCAGGAACACTCTTTGTTTCAATTCACATCAAACCTACACTATAAAGGTCCTAAAATCAGTGAAAGATATGTAGCCCTGTTATGGGGGGGTAATGTAAATGACTCCCACAAAACAAGCTATGGCGCTAACCTGTAGATAACAGAGAGGATCC
>NC_092864.1:11309306-11311772 GCF_032062135.1 Pyxicephalus adspersus
ATATATATTTGTATATGTAGCTGATACACTGACTGTATACAGAGGGAATTATTATAATAATGCACTACACACAGACAAGCCAGTCAGTGTGTTCTGGAAGGGATGCAGACACCTATCCTGGCTGAGCACATGTTCTCATCTCTGTCCCTGTACCTCCTGCATTTCTCTATATCCTGATGGGGTTTCCCAGGCCACTATCAGGGGCAGGAAAACTTCAACAACTTTATTTGCTATTTACAAAGTTACAACTCAGCAAGCAGAAAAAGGCAGACCCCTACAGATAGAAAGCATTATATAGGTAGTTTATCCCAATTCAGACCTGCAATCCTGGACTTCCAGCAAAGAAAGTCTTGGTGTCTTTGCCAGGCTCTGTGATCACAGGTGTGATATGGGAGCATGTTGTCACATAACACCAACTAGCAACTGTCATTGTTTTAGGATACAGCGCTGCTACCCCTGCCCCTACTCTTTGCTCTACCTGCAGTATTTCAACAGATCTCTGAAACCCAAACTGAATGAGATCAAATATCACCTGGAAAAATGCTCATTAATACCCATACAGTTAGAATGAAAAACAATATCTACATTTATTTTTCAACACCAAAGTAAACTTCAGTGCTAAAATCAACAAAAATATTTAACACCAATGTGTTAATCACCATGGGTAAATTATTGTAAATGCGACCAGTCCAGCTGTAAAGTGGAGGGCACATGTAGCTACGTCCCCTAAAAAGTCATCACCATGACATCATTACTGTCATGCTTGGAGAGACAGGACCACTAGGGTGCGCTACGGCTTGCACGGAGAGGTGGTGTGAGCCCCGAGAATGGCCAAGGCGCAGAGTCTAAGCAGTAACCAGGTCTTGTCCAGAGCCTCTGATGGTGAGGATGTTTCTCTGCTCGTTACTGCCAGGTTGCGGTCCTCGGGCACACCAGGGTGGTGTGAAACACGGTACCAAATCACAAAGTCGAGGTAGGCAGGAAACAAACACAGGTCGAGGCAGACAGGAAGCAAGAGAGGTCAGGTGACACACTGGGGGTCAAACACCAGGAATCCAGGTGTTTCACCGTTCCAGTTACAAAGGAGCCACCGCGAACACAGGAACATAGGAGATACTGGAAGCCACAGGAGGAACAGGTGACTCAGGAATATCCAGAGACAGAGAGAAACACTGGAAGAGCACAGGGAAGTTGGCTGGGAAACAGACTGGATAACAAGGGGTTAACACATGAGCTGGACAGAGGAAACACTGAAGTAGCCAACAGCTGTACAGGAACTAGCTGAAACCAACTAGGGGCTCAGCACCAATGGAGACACGTTGCACGAACACTTGGTGCTGTGTCTGAGGTAGCTAAATAGTCAAGGATTATTAAGAGGATATTTTCTGATTGGCCAGTGGATTGAGCGAAACTTGGGATCAGAGGCTTGCCCAGATTTAGAACTGCCCACATGCGCAGGAAAGAGATGCCTGCGCTTTATTGAGGAAGAGGTCAGTGTGAAAATTACAGAATAAAAATGAACCCCAAAAAATAAAAACACACTGCTCTTTCACATAGGCCTGTCATATTCCTTAATTTCTCGTAAACAGATGAGTGTAGGTAAACATAAATGTAGGTATAGGCGAGGGACACTTGTGGCTACCCCCCACCTCCCTAAAATGTCATCGCTATGGCAGCATTACAAAATAAAAAAACTATACCCATCAAAGTGAACTCTCCTGCCACACATAACTGCCCACTTCACTTCTCTGAACCCCAATTTCTCTAGAACAGGGCAGTGTAGGAAACTGAGAATGCAGGCATGGGTTCTTGTGGCTAACCCGCTCAGTGTTCTCCCGAGAAAATATTTCCAGCCAGGTGGGGTAAAGCTGTAGCCGGGTGGTAAAAAAGTGGGCAGGGCAAGAGACTGCAAATTTAGTGCTCACAGTTATTTATTAATCTATTATTTTGACAGTGTTCTACCTACCCCCTATACTTTGTTCCAATTTTCTAATGCCTGGCTTGTTAGAATGAACAATTTTTCCATATTTTTGTATTATGCCCCAACAGTCCAGTAATGTGTATTTTAGTCCAACTGCCTAGTGTTCCATGTTTTAATTGTGTAATATCTTGTAGTAGTGAGATCAATGTGGTGTGACAAATTAGGCTTAGCTCACATTAGCAGAAAAAAACAGGGCCATTTACCCCTCCTGAGTGACTACTTGGCAACTGCTAGGGCTTGGTAACAGATGGTAAGTGCTAGGCATCTGGGATCGGTAACAGCTGGAGCCTGCTGGGTTTTTTCAGGCCTAGCAGATTCAAGCAGCAGTGGTTCCTCATGAGAGAAAAGAGGGGTAAACGCAGCAAATGCAACCTTACTGCTAATGTGATTTCAGCCTAACTTCAGATATCACCTCCTAGAGCTAGATCTAGACAACAAAAAAGGTCTGTGAAAAAAATTCACTTGATTTGTCCACAAACTGAGTG
>NC_092864.1:11315493-11316633 GCF_032062135.1 Pyxicephalus adspersus
AAAACTGGGATCAAACCTCCTTACCCATTCATCCAAACTAAAATAAAATCGATGTTTGGTACCTTACTATACTATAGTAAGGTACCAAACATCAACTTTATTTAAGTTTTTCAACAAATTAAAACATTGTTAATTCAATAGCGCAAATACTCTTACATGTTGCATAACCATCATATAAGGAATCACCTTCTTCAAAGAGTGCAAACTTTACAAAGCCGTTAAGTTGAATGGTCAACACATTTCACGGGTAAGTATACTGCTTCTTCAGGGTCTACCGGCTACTTAAGAGGCCTTTATACTAAGAAGCAATCAACATCAATATACCAGATATGCATGAATATTGTTAATATATATTAAAAGCTAAGACAGGTGTTAATGATTCCAACTTAAATTATCTTAATGTAACCTTTGAGGTAAATTTGGTTGGAATCCTTGACACTTTGCTGAGCTTTAAAATATATTAGCAATATCCTTGCATATCTGATAAATTGATGGTGATTGCTTCAAAGCATAAAGGCCTCCTAATTAGCCGGTATCCCCTGAAAAATCGGCAGACTTATCTGAGAAACATAATGGGCTATCAACTTATTGGCTTTGTAAAGTTTGGATTCTGAAGAGGGTGATACCTTAAATACTGGCTAAGCAACATGTAACTAAATGCGCATTATTGAAGTGACAATGTTTTAAACCCTTAAAAACTAAAATAAATGTCAGGTTGATTTTTAAAACTGTTTTAGATCACAAGAGCAATAAAAAAAATCCCTGCTTCTGTATCATTGGTAAGGAGGGCTGATCCCACGTCTCTCTGTTAAAAAGTCTATAATTATCATACATTATGACTGTCCTGTGTAACATTAGGCTTAGTCAACACCTGAGGCTTTAAAAGCCCAAATTTGATAAATATTCTTGTGAACAGCCTATTTTTGTGTTTGATCAGCTATCTGCAGACCTTGGACAACACCAACTGGCCAAAGAAGAAGGATGACTGGACGTGAAAGCCAATGGGGATCAGTTGGATAGCCAGGATGGCGAGCCTGACACGAAGTGGGTGGCAAAGGTTATCCAAGTCGTAAAAAAGGCCTCCTAAAGATGGCTAATGGAGTGCTGGCTATTCCTGCTGATATTTAGCGCTGCCACAAT
>NC_092864.1:11317572-11343397 GCF_032062135.1 Pyxicephalus adspersus
GGATTCTTCATAACCTACATAGCAGCTGATTAAAGACAAAACCCTCGATTCACAAGTGTAAAACATGCAAATGGTTTTGTGGGTTCCACAATGCTGCAGAAAGCAACAGACTGCACACATAAAATGACCTCTTGTGTCAATAAACGATTAGGTATAAGAAGAGAAAAGTACTCCAATCTTGGGGCAGACCAAGGTGCAGCGTGTGTGGCTGCACAAGGGCCCCAGGACCTCCTGAGCCAAAAGGGTCCCCCACAGCATGGTCTGGTGTTGCATCAAATTCAGATGACTGCAGAAATCGTGCTCCTGGAGTGATTGTAGAAAAGGGCGTATACAAAGGTGTCCTTGGCAGCACCATGTTATAACATAATAGTGTCTGTAAAAGCTACTTGTCATATTCTGAAGCCTATCAACTCTCTTTATATCTTTTAAACTATTGGTTATAACTTGAGTTTTTCAGGGTACACAAAAGCACCCTCATAGCAATTAGTACCCAACATTTTAACCAGCTTGCTTTAAAGAAAGTATAGATATGGGGATCACAAATTAAAAAAACAAATTCAAAAGCAAGTGCCTCCAGGAGCCAATTATTAAACATAAAAAACTACACCAACCATAATGTCCTGCCCTCTTCTTTGAACCCCAAATTTTCTGAAATAGGGAGGTGGGGATAAACAATATCAAAGATGCAAATTGGCAGGACATGTAGCTAATCCCTCCTAAGGGACAGTGGTAATGATGGGTGATTTAACTACCCAGAAATTGACTGGTAAAATGGCATTGCTAGTACAGCAAATTGGTAGTAACCTATTTACTTACTACAAGTCAATGTCATAGTACAATTTATAAAAGCCCAAACTATAAATTATGTGCCGCTGTACCTGTTATTTTCAAAAATGTGGAGCCTTTAACTTAGGTAAAAATGTAGGTAGCATTGACCATACCATGACTACCTTTCTGTGTACAAGGTAGTTTACTGCTTCTTGCTGCAGAGATGGAGCAGTTGACACAGCCAGGTGTCATTGGCTCAATAAACTTAGCTGCGGGCACAAAGTGCTTTAAATAGAAGACCACCAGGTATACAATATGCTCTCACTGATCTAAACATGCAGACAGAATAACAATAAAATGCTCTACGGTGCCCACCCAGACTATTTGTGTCAAAAATAAACAGCTATACATCACATACTTTAGTTGAGGCTAATCCTCCACCAGGGCAAACCATTCAGCAACAATACATTTATAGATGCAGGGATACTTGACTAGGGTAGAGTAGAGTAATCCTTGAAACTGCTACCGTAACCAATGACCAATTCCACCCCTCCCACTTTTTTATACATGCCAATCAAACATGCCAGACTTCTGTTGGATTAAATTGGCCATAGCAGCCCATTTATTTAACCACTTATAAAGGTATATATATATATATAACATTTTTTCCCGCATTTTATTTGAATTTCCCACACTTTTTTTTTAAATTAACCCTTCTTTTCCTGTCTTCCCTCCTCACCCTGTCATGTGTCCCTGCGCTCTATATTAGCTACAGGCCAACTTTCCTAGAATAATAATTGGCAATCCCTTCTGATTTGGTTCAGTGACATTTCAACCAATTATTATCACCTACAAAAAGGACTTAAAAGTCCAAGACCATGTTTCTGTTAACCCCATAATATTAGAACTGCTGAGGGCCCCCTTCTGGAATCACTGCTATAATTTCCTAAAATAATATGATATATGTAGCAACACTGTATGGTAAATGTATCGTACAGCATTTAGTGCCACAAATCAAGCTGAAGTGAAGCACAATGCCTGCATGCCTTTAGTCCAGTCACACTTCTTTACAACACCATGGACATCATGAACAAAGTAAAAAACAAACCTGCTCCATTTGTGAAAAGGGAACTGCATTTATGTCAGGCAGAGCTGTGGAATCAGTAACTTTTATTGCATGTAAGGATTGTAAGTAATTAAAAAGCAAATCGTTTTTTTTTTCTTTTGTATAGGTGAACTGCTTGACATGAATGTCACAGCAACACTGTCATCTGCCAGGCATTAACTCACAGCTATACTGAAGTTTTATTAAAATGTTAGCTGCCAAATTGCACATGTACCAGGCACAGCTGTATCACTATGGTAGATAAGTTCTAGGCTCCTTAAGCTTTTAAAGACCGACAAAGCTTTTTCTACTTATCATTCAAGATTTTCTCTGCTTGCAGCCAGAAAGCACAACCTTATGCTGGAGCATCATAGCATTGCATTTTCTCAAAAGTGGCGGGGCGACATAACTTGGATCCATGTGGCAGCTAATGAAGCGGATTAGGGGCACAGTGCATCAATTTGGTTTAGTAAGTAAACGTTTAGAAATGAATTCTGAGCATGCACTCAGTTAAAAAAATGCCTCTAATGTGTTTTGTGTGATAACCAGCGAGCATCATTGACCTGCATAACCTAATATCCCCAATCCTGGCTCTACGCACCAAACCTGATTATTTCACTTGCCTGACCAAGAGTGTAAACAAAAGCGTGGGGATAATCATTTGGTAGAAGAGCTGAAAGCAGCAGCTGCCAGGCAAAAAGAAAAATCCCTGACGTGTTAATGAAGAAAGCCTAGGGCTTACTTTTTGTTACGGTAGAATAATAAACTTTATTCAAATGGAAATGCCACTGATTGTTTTACATGCACAGCACATGTTGTAAAAGGTATTAAGGTCATAATCTACCTGTGCCATCTGATGAGAGAGCCTTATTACTACAGTGAGCTTCAGCCAAAGATATTTAGTAATAATTGGCAAAGCATTAAAAAAGAATCAATGTTTAAGAGGATCTAAACCCAAGCACCAGAATGTCATATTAGCTTTGCCATGTTAATGTTGTTCCAAAGATGTTTTCCATCTTTTTAAAGTGTTAGTTTTATGTAACTATATAAGTAATATAAGTAATATTTTGTACACTATGGTCTCAGGACAGGATCTGCAGGGAGTTTGCATGTTCTCAGGGTGTTTATGTGTGTTTCCTACGGCAGTCCAGTTTACCCACACACCTAAAAAACATGACGATAGGTTAACTGTCTCTCCTACAGTAAATTTGTGCTGGAAAGATGCTTTCATGTTGCACCCAGCGAATGTGTTTGGTCCCCCTTTACAAATTTAACCAGTTCAGGCATGCAGTCTGGATGGCCAGGACAAAAGACAGCCCTTTCTTGTGCCATAGCATAACAGACTAATTTGCCCCCTTCCCCACTTTCTAAAATATGTTGGTTGCCCTTTTAATAAATGTATTTTTGAATACAAGCTGCTCAAGTACATTGAATGCAACTTTTTTTAAAATAAATGTAAAAATGGTTTAATTAGTTAAATTTTCACTGACCAACTATAGAAATCCCTGGAAAAGTTTTGTATTCTTTTTATCAATAAGTTATGCTATTAAGTAATCAGACAATTGCCAGACATTTCCTTGACCCTTTCTAATGGGGGAACCACCTATCCTAAAACATATGAAGGGGCTTTGCAAGAGGTATCCAAAGGATCTCAATGATAAAAGCAAAAGTAGACATTAGTTTCAAAGTTTGCTAAACTTCTTGCAGTAGTTTTATTTTCTGTAAATAATGTTGGGAGTTTCACTTCAAAAGTGAGTCTTGGCTGAACAATTTCAAATTTTAGCACCGAGATGTTTAGCTGTAAGAATTTAAAAAGTAAAATATAGGGAGCACTGCAGATGTGAAGATCTTAAAAATTCTGTGAGTTCCGTCTAAAATGCTGCTTTATGAAAAGAAACTATCCCATGGGACAGCATACAGGTAGTCCTCCGGTTACATACGAGATAGGGACTGTAGGTTTGCTCCTAAGTTGAATTTGTAAGTTGTAAATTGTAAGTCCGAACAGGTACATTCATTTTTTAGCTACCTATGTTCACCTGGACTTGTTCCGAGATGTACCTGTAGATGATGTGTGCATTTTTCATGTATAGAAGTGTGTTAGACTCTTATAAGTCAATGTGTGATGAATTTTTTAATGCATTTTTATCCACAGAAAAACTCTAAAAACTTTGTTTTGCATTCCATATTACATGCTACAGAATGCATTGATGTGCTGTAGTGCTTTGAGCATTGTGTTCTGCTTTAATGCAGAAAGATCCATGTTCACCCAGCGCATATCAATGCAGCGTGTTAGTGTGAACTAGGCCTACTAAATAAAAAATTTCATCTTTGGCAGTGAGCTGAGCAACGCAACAAAATGGTATAAATGGGTCCTTAATGTTTTGCAGAATATTATTTACGTTCTTACTGCAGTAAAAGCCCAAACACAATTACCGCAATATCAACTTTGGGCAGACTGACCATTTATTGCTTCTAGATGCATGGCACCACATTTTGTTGTTTCCAAGGATACCTCTGATCAACTGCTCAGCGCCAGGAAATTTTGATAGCTGCTCCGTTCAATACCTAATTAAAGCTCTTTGCAAGCTAAAACATTTTAAAGTTTAAATGGCTTTATATGGGAAATATATAGTTTTACATCTAATACAAGCTGCACCTACTAGCTTTTATATACACCTCTTTGTCTTGTTTAGGTTTCTTGGTGACAGAGAAATGTATTTTTTATTAAAGTGCAGCAGAGAGGCTCAGAACAGAAGCCACCGATGTCATGAGCTTTGTCGGGGTCAAAATGAGGCTCTAATGACTAAGAGAGAGTTCTTCCCTAGCTTTTTGTCTATGGGTATTTCACGGAAAGCTGTGCAGGAGCATTCATCACAAGAAAGGTCATCTGCCTGGCCTCTCAATAAATATATATTGCAGGCTGGAGGAAGGAGAACATTTTCCACTAGACTCTGGTTGTCCTTTTCATACACAGCAATTTCCAATTCATTGTTGGGTATTAATGTGTTCATTCCTGACTCCTGACATCTTCAATATTGCTTTCTGAGGGCCAAAGTGTGAGCAGCAGGGTCCTGATTCCTGGCAGGAGACAAAGCTATCAACTTCAAAATGAGTTAACGTTATACAGCTAATGGTTCCCTGAGGAGATACCTTTTATATTTTTTTATTGCAGATTGTTGGGGAAACCCCGGTGATCGTCACTGCACTCGCCGGCTGAAGACAGAAGAGAGAAGACGTGTCCGGAGGAGCGGAGGGAGAAGGTATTTTTTTTTTTGCGATCGACGCTGGACAGAACGGAGGGAGAAGAAGCCGGCCGGCTTCTTCTTCCCGGAGAGGACACCCGACGCTGGAACACGACGGATGGACGATCACAGCGGGACCAGGTAAGTGATCCATAAACCCAAACTTTTCTCACTGTATTTACATACAGTGAGAAAAGTTCGGGCTTATCGAAAATAGTAACTTTTTTTAGCCCGTACCAAGGTCGGGCTTATCGGTCAGGTGGTTAAAAAGGAACTAAACTTAAAAGTCCCCCAAAACAAACAAAAATTTAACTTACCTTTAATCCCCCAGCGCAGTCAATCAGTCCGGAGGTCTCTTCCATCTGGTCCCACATCATCTCGGCATCCGTCCTTGTGCTGGCGCTAGGGGCGCCACCATCTTCGCCTCTTCTCCTGGGTTCTTCTACCTACATCACCCGACCCAGGCACAAGATCGGGTGACGTACATGGGAAAAAACTTGCCGATCTCACTGTGCATGCATGATGTCGGCAATTTTTTTCCCTTTTCACGAAAAGACTCCTTTTCTCAGCCATGCGCACCCAAGAGCCTCCCGGGATGCGTTACGTAGGCATTCCGGGAGGCTTTGCGCTCCTAATTATTCTCGATCACCTAGGCGATCGAAAATTAGGGGGCAGTGCTGCAGGCTTTTATTTTAAAAAAAAGGGTGATGCACTTAAAAAACAAACAAACAGAATTTTGTCTACCCTTTTATGTAAAGTGAAAATTGTGGGTTTAGGTACGCTTTAACTATTCATCATCTATTTCATCATTTTTAGAGTGAAACAATGATGCTGAAAATCTTCTACAAAAATGAGAGAAAACACCATGAATGAATTAAAAAACAATTATACTTTTGTTCCATAGATTAGGTTAGTATCAGTATTACAGGGAGTTGCTGTTAAAGCGTACCTATACTCAGAATTTTCACTTTACATAAAAGGGTAGAGAACGAGCAAAGCCTCCCGGGATACCTACATCAGGCATCCGGAAGGCTCTTGGGCGCTCCTTCTACGCATGAGAAGAAATAACCTTTTTGCTCGAAGAGCAAAATTTGTCGATCTCACGCATGCGTAGATAAATCTTATGAGTGGCCCGCCGCTGGAACTCCCTCTTCATTGAAATAGCGCCGCTTCTAAAATTACTGGCATTTTTTGAGTCTCTATAACAGTCCAATGCGGGGCCACGCATAGGCAAAGAGCCCGCTGGTCTATAGACGGGAATTGTAGTAGCGGCGCTATTTCAATGCAGCGGTGGGCCAGTGCAGTCCATATTTAGAATTTCTTTGGGGGCCAAAAAAAAAAAAGTTGGGGGGCAGATTTGGCCCCTGGACCAGAGTTTGACACCCCCTGCTCTAGAGATTTATCAGACAGCGACCATCAACATTATTGCTGAATATGTGAGGAGAAAAAATCACTTATATAATAAGTTACTTAAGGACTGTTTTTCGTAAAATCTTTAAACAATGGATGAGCTACTCCTGAGGTAAAAATAGTTTCACAAGGGTTATGCTTATATCTGTATATTGGTGGTAAAATAGTTTTTCAGATTATAATCTTTCTCTATTTTTGGATGCACAGGGAATTGTGAAAGACTAAAAACATTTTTTATAACAGCTATACTATCATAAGTATCATAAAATAATGTACCGCCTTGATGACTGCAACCAAATAATATTCTGCACGTGGTTTCTCAAGGAAATGTTGACCTATGAGAGATTCTAACTGAAATCCTGCCCTCAGTCACCCACTAACAATCCTTAATCAATGAGTGTGCTGTTTGATCCTGTAGTCACCAAGCTGAACAATCACAGTTGTCACAACGAGAAGCTGTCATTGTGTAATAAGTATGTGTCAAAACTGATTACCGTAACTATTTTTTTTTTTTAGCAAATCAGCAAATATGATAAAAAAGACACAATCACATTAATTAACATATGACCTGATTTACTATAGTTCTCCAAGACTGGGGACGATAGACTATCACTGGAGAACCTGGTTGATGCAGCAAACCTAGAATGGTGATTCACCAAACCTGGAATGGACAGTGCATTGATCTCAGTAGCGTTAGGCTGCATTGGGTACCACTGCATTCCCAATGCATAAGCCAGGCAATTTACCATTTGTCGTATAGTTTCAGTCTACACCAGCATGTTGGTATGTGCTGTAAAAAATTGGACAGACTGGGCCTGATTTATTAAAGCTCTCCAAGACTGGAGAAGATAGACTATCATGGGAGAACCTGGGTGATCCAGCAAACCTGGGATAGATTTCATAAAAGTAATTTGTTATAAATTAGTAAATGCTTAAAAATCCTGGACAAGATCTATTCCAAGTTTGCTGGTTCTCCCAAGATAGTCTTATCTTGGAGAGCTTTAATACATTTTTGGTCCCATGTTGTCCAAGAACTCCACTACCACCGCAGGAACCCAACCCAAGAACTGCACAATACAAAAATGTCCATAGGACATCCAAGACAAACCAGAAAACAACTGGATTAAAACGTATATGTGCGGGTCTGTAGATGGAAGAAAGAGGTATGTGATTTGAGAAGGTGAGTTTTAGAGATGTGCTTTAGGAACACGTGTCCCTTAAGATAAAGCACATTATTTAATTACTGTCCTAAATAGACTGTAAGGATGGTTTTTGCTGAACTCAGGCTGCAATCATAAGGACGTATCTGTGTATACATTAAAATAAGGACATTTAAGTAGATTGATGTAATTATGTCTTTTCCATTATATAAGGGGAATAAAAATTTCATGAAACTTTAATTGTTTTCCAGAAAAATATTAATCTTTATTGTATACGTCATAAAAGTGTAAATGTCTGATATTGCTATAAATTGCTGTTGTAGTGATGTGTGTACGAGGTCTAGAGAGCCGGTCTCACCTGACAGCACACTAATGTGGCGGCGCTGCTGGCACGAGCCTACACGATGAGTCACTCAGTGCCGACTGATGGAATGACTCATCCCGAGATCAAAGCTATTGCTTACCCACTCCGGGAAGGGTAGCTAACACACGGAATTGCCACTTGATAGAAAATCTAAATGCCTGACTCTAAAACTGGAAATAGTCAAGGCTTCCACGCTACATCTATTCTTAATACGGAATGCACAAAAATACCAAAAGATTTAAAAATATAATGATGGTGCATTTGCTATTTTTAAAAACACAAACTGTTACAAAATATATTCACAAATTAGTGTGCAAATAATAAAGGGAAACAGTGAATATACCTTGATGTAATCACATGAAATGTAAAAATGTACCCAAACGCCACCACTTTCTCCAAATACTTTCCAACTATGGTACTTGTCCTCCCTAGACAGAACAACAGTACATCATTTTGACCTTTTCCTCACAGTATCACCACCCCCCTTTGAGGCATGCCTTCACATAGCCATGGTTCAAAGAACTTTATTAACGAGCAGAGCTCACACATCTTTACATGAGTGCTACTCGTTTCAGAGGAAATTCCTGCTTCTTCACTTTGACTATTCTGTCTGACCTTCTGTGCTGCTGCTCCCTGTCCCAGTCTGTGCTCTTCTGTACACTAGAGACTGCTACAAAGTCAAAAAACACTAGATATGTTTTTTTTTTAGGTAATAAAGAAACATTTAATTGTATATTTTTCTGCTTTATTATCTATGCTGGCAAAACAACATCATTTTATCAATCTTTAAAAAAAGAAGTATTTTGGGGAAGTAATCTGCAGTGACCCCAATATCCCTCTGTAGAGAGAAAACTATGCAGGACATGGTTTGCCTTTGTGCAGTATTCTGGCAGTAAGTGAGGACAAAGATGTCCTGGCGTCATTGGAACTCGTCATTTGACAAATATACAGAGCTTAATGGCCGCTTGACAAGAGCAGGCACCGCCGACTGACTTTTGGTCTTCTCTAAAATAAGATAATAGAGAAGCAGGATTTCACGCTGGGGCTGAGTCATCGCCGTGCTGCATACGTCATTCTTAAAATCCCTTCTGTTCCCCTGCAGGATTCATTCCTTCACAGAATACCAAAATGTTCAATGAAGCCTCTGAGGCAAAATGCTGAGAATGAAACTCCTCAATGACTTTACTAGGTGCTCTGTGTATACTATATATACTTACTCAAAGCATCCATCTATATAAAGTGTCAATATATTTCATAATGCTGTAAATCAATAGATGACAAACCAGCATACATAACTAATACAAACTATGACACATTATATGAACACCACAACAATACTGGAATTATAGGGCAACATTGAAATGGCTATAAATCATCACTTAACACCCATTTTCTACAAGAAGAGAATTAGTAAGATGGACTGAAGCAACACATTGAAATTTCCCCTGAATCCATGGGTCAAATGTCACTGAATCACAGTCTGTGAAATTTCATACAGTGCTC
Organism: Pyxicephalus adspersus; assembly: GCF_032062135.1. Taxonomy (NCBI): domain Eukaryota; kingdom Metazoa; phylum Chordata; class Amphibia; order Anura; family Pyxicephalidae; genus Pyxicephalus; species Pyxicephalus adspersus. The sequence goes on from NC_092864.1 coordinate 11,327,125, forward strand.
CACATATATTTCATGCGACTAAAGGACTGGGCAAACCTTAAATGAATTCCAGCTAATCCTGTCTGCTGCACTTGTGGCAATATAAGATGTACAATGCCCACCATGTTAATGTCTGTTCTAAAAGACCTACAGAAAGAAGATTTACTTTCATCAGTGAAGCTGGGTGATCCAGCAAACCTGGAATAAATCTGGTCCAGGATTCAAAACATTTGCTAGCAAATAGCAAATGACTTTGAAGAAATCCATTACAGGTTCGCTGGATCACCCAGCTTCACTAATGAAAGTGTATCGTCTCCAGCCTTGGAGAGCTTTTATAAATCAGGCCCTTTAGCTCAGTGTCAGTTTCTGAAAATTGGGTGCTTCTGGAATCATCTCTAAAATATTTGTAAAACCAAAACACTTTTCATTTATATGACAAGGTTAAACCCCTTCAGTCCATTTCTACAAGGGACAGGATTCATATACATTTTTAGTATTTTTTTAACAGACAAAAGTAAATGGTAAAGTAAAGGAATGGTTTACAATGAGTTAGAAAATAAATAAAAAATCTGACCTTTTTGTGGCCTATGAGGCTGTATATATTAAATTATATAAAAGAAGACATGTAAAGACTATCCCAGGAAACGGACCGATAGAGGCAGCTTGCTGCGAAAACCACATTAAAATACTAGTAAACACTAGCTTGCAATGGAAATTTTAGTTTCAAGCAGCATATATATATATATATATATATATATATATATATATATGATCTTTCTGAAAGAAAATGAATAAATAAGGAACATGAACAGCTAACAAATTCTATTTTTCCTTCATTACTGCATTAGTTTAACTAATAAAGGATGAGGTCTAGGGCAGAGATGGCAGGACCTCTGTTATAATTTTAATCATGGTTAGTTGTATATGCTCATATATATATTTCCAGCTTCCTTCCCTTTGACAGCTTTGCATTGTCTGTCCAGTTATCTTGGTAAAATAATGCAAAGATGACCAGCTATGCAGACCTATGCAAAAAAAGTTTACATAATCGAGAAGGTTCACAGAACCTGGAACCAAGGTTGATTCTCATACTTGGCTGAGTAGTTTTATAGTGTACTGCCTACTTACAGACCACTTGTCCACACTTATAGAACCCAGTTCAGAGAGACTAAACCAAGTTTCCAGAACCTAGATAAGAGCACAGAACCTAGAACCTAGAAAACATAGCCCAGAACCTTATTTGGTATTCTCACTTTGCCAATCCATCTCTTAGAATTTATTAGTATTGTTTTGTTTCTGGTTGTTGCTTAAAGCACATATAAACCCACAAGCAAAAATGTAATATACTGCAGTACAAGTAGTGTTAGATACACTTTATCCTGATATTGTACATGCAAGTATGTAAAGAGAACAAGTCATGTGAAAGCTGTGTCCAAAAAATGCAAGCAGAGGAAAGATTACTCACCGGTGTTGCTTGTGGTTCCCTGCAGCTGATCTCTTCTGTCTGTTACTGACTTACTGTACCTTGATCTGCAGTGTGTCTTTGTGTGGAGGTGCCATCTTCATAGAGGAAGGGCTTTGCTTCTTCATGTCAGAGATGCTGTGTTGATGCATGGAGATCTGATGGAATATCCAGAAGCAGTGGGCCATGGTGGAGGAACAACAGATCTGCAGAAGGAATGAAGCAGAATCAGAAACACACAAGCAGTTCAGCTGTAACATCACTAAACATCACTCCTAATCTCCTGAGACCAGCTGTGTGAGTCAGCAGTGCCTTAGATCTCACACTGCAGATATACAGCTATGAGATTGTAATGACAGAAGTGCCCAGGCACCCCAACCCACCAGCAGCGATTTAAAACAAAGAGTACTGTTTACGCAGCATTAAAGTATATGTACAGCCCAGATGTAAATACAAAAGGCAAAGGTTAAAACTTCTGCTGTGGTATTTTTTTTCTGCCTGTGTACTCTTAGGGAAATTTCTCTTTACAGCCTGCCCCTGCAACAGACCATATGAATAAATATATAGAAGTTTAGGGGAATGCCTCTCTTAGACAGTTGTCCCCTAGTGTTGTGGAGACAACTCCAAAATTTTGAAACTCCCGTCGGCCCTGCTGTGCACATCACTTCTAAAATCTCTTGTTCCCCTGCAGGGTTAATTTCTTTAACCACCTGGGCGTTACACTGACGTCTAGATTTCTGTACCAAAAGCGTTACAGGTTTTCATGAAATTTTTTTTTTTAAATTGTAGACCTGTAACTTACAGAAATATGTCCGAATAGGGGTCTAGTAGATATTATGAATATAAAAAATGTTTGAAACACACAATCATGTAAAAAAAAAAAATTACTTTTAATAAAATTAAACGAAAAACACAAAATTCAGCTTAAACAAGAATACATAAATAAATGAAAAATACTGAAAATCCGATAATTCGATATACTGTATAGTAATATATTTTTCTAAAACACTTCCCTAGTGTCCAACGTCACATACCTATAGACAAAACCACATAAATATATTTTCTATTATTTTGTATTGGATTGGATACAGGACTTTGTATTCAATCCAATACAAAATGAGAACAAAATTCAAACTCTCATTATGTATTGGATTGAATACAAATTCCTGTATCCAATCCAATACAAAATACATACTTTGTATTTATTTTTAATTGAAACTCATTCATTCATTTTGTATTGGATTGAATACAAACTCCTGTATCCAATCCAATACAAAATGAATGAATGAGTTTCAATTTGAATTTCCCGCACACGCGCCGACGTCATCGCCCACGCACGCACAAGAAGCCGGTCGGCTTTTTTTTTCCTCCGCCGGCCGGCTTCTTGTTTCAGAGAGCACCCAGCGCTGGAAGGAGAACGACGCGGGACGATCAGCGGGACCAGGTAAGAAGCCGGCCGGCATCTTACCGGTCCCACTGGTATAGGAGACGGCACCCGACGCTGGAGAGGGAGATCGACGCTGGAGGACGACGCTGGAACACGGACACGACGCTGGATGAGCACAGCGGGACCAGGTAAGTGAGATTTTAATATAGTGAGAAAAGTACGGGGTTACCGATAATTGCAACTTTTTTTTGCACGGAAAAGTACGGGCTTAACGGTTGGGAAGTAAAAAGTGCTGGGGGCTTGTTTTCTGTTTACATACTGAATCATATTAATTTTTTTTTTTAATATTGAAATTTCAGTGAACCCTTTGGAAAATCGAGGAAATCATTATAAAATGATTCTCACGGCTGCATTCATTCATGAAGAGCACAGCTGCCGTACTCCTGTGTTCTTGGATAGAGAATCTCTATCCAAGAACACATACTACAGGGCTGCAAAAGCAAATCAGAGGAGCGGAGCTGTCAGCTCCCCTGCCCTGATTGCTCTTGCAGGTCCCAAAAATTTCAATCTCGACAGATGAATTTACACAGGCCATTCTCGCTTACATGTTTAGTAAGAGAGAATGGCCCGATTCGCAGCGAAAATTAAATTTTAAAATCCCTAGCCACCATACACCCTATCTAAACATCTATAAATATATATCCCATCTATCTGTCTATCTATCTGCCTTTCAATCTATCATAGACTTTCTTGAACTTTTTAACTTGAAGGAACCCTTAAAAATAACTTTCAGGTCTTTGGGAACCCCTGCTATAATCACTATACCCACAGCTTACAGTATATTAGTATGGTGGTCAATGGGAAAAATGCCTCTTGCTGACAATTTGAAAGAATGTCGCCAAACAATTCATTGGTCTCACTTAAACTGACCCGAGAGGCAAAAAATGTGCTTTGGTTAAGGAACCCCTAGCAACCTCTGGAGGAACCCTGGAGTTCCCCGATTAAGGAGGTTGTGAAACCTTGATCTAGTGTATGTCTGTACAAGGCTTGTGGAGTGGTGAGCAATGCTTGGGTACCTCGGGTTGGCAAAAATGTACCTACTGAAGAAATAAAACAATCTGTTAAGAGTCCTATTCACAGATAATAATCATAACAAAGTATTCCTCTGCTACAGGATTTAAGCCCAGTGAGCAACAGTTCCACTATTGTGACGTCCAACTGAGCTATTTTACAGTCTAATATTCATTCATACATCCTTTAAATCCGGAGTAAACAATCCAAAAAAAAAAGTATTTTAATTTTTTTTTATTTCTATAGTTTTAACTTCAATTGCTTTTAAATGATATCAAATAAAGTATTTTGTTTGAAATAGTAAAGAGGTTACTGATTTCATTTATATACTATTACTTTGTAAATTCCAACAATACAACCTCATGGTGCTCATTTATTTTATATTTTGTCTTTTATTTAGGCTTCTTGGTTCTGAATACTTGTCGTTTTTAAATGAAAAAACCCCATGACACTGGCTCACCTTTAGATGTTAGTGCAGCCATATTCTACCAGATTCTTTTGTTTGTTAGAGGTTCCTTGAGCTTTGGTTAATTGACCTCCCATTGGGTGGTGCTTACATAATCCGGGGGACAACTCCACTTGGTAAAGAAAGCAGCATGACACAAATTATATTTTCAAATGCCCATTTGGTCAAAGGGGATGGGGGAGAAAAGGAAAACGCTCAACGGATAATGGGGATAGTGTCAACTAGAACCTAACGAAGGACACTTTTCTTGATCATTGATCAATGAGAACCATGAAATAGTACTCGTAGTTTTAAAGCAACTAAGGTATCCAGAAAAGGTAATTTTTGGTCACGTCTTAAAAAGTTCCCTATACAGGTTTAGATAAACTTTAATCCTGATAATTTGTTTTAAAACATGATAAGGAGGTCCTGTACTATGAAAGCTTTGCCAGAAGGCAAACAATTACTCACCAGTATTGCCTGTAGTCCCCCTGCAGCTGATTGCTTCCCAATTATTGCCTTACCATGACTTGTTCTGACCTCTGTATGTAGGCTCCATCTTGGTAGAGGCATTGCTTTGTTTCCTCATGTCCGACCTTAATGCATTGAGATCTGACATTATGGATTCTTCATTATGGATCTGAAGATCATATTGGTTTGGAGATCACGAACTTCAAACCTATACAATGGTAAAAAATATACAGACAGGGATAAATATGGTTCATTTTAAGGTACCGTATGTGGCCTTCATTTCACTAACATACACAAAAAGAACCACACACAATACCAGAGAAATGGTACCATGCGGTGTCTATGCATAATTAATAATAAATAATTACCCCAACACACTAAAAACACAACAAGAGAAGACATGTCGAGACCAGACTGAGAATTTCACCCAACATACAGGACAGGAGAAGAAGGGTCAAACATTCACCCATTGAGCCTGATTTATTAAAGCTCTCTGAGACTGGAGAAGATAGACTATCATGGGGACCTGGAAGATCCAGCAAACCTGGATTGGACTGAAATCATTTGCCAACTAATAGCAAATAACTTTGAAGAATCCATTCCAGGTTTGCTGAATCTCCCAGGTTCTCCCATGATAGTATATATTCCATGGAGAGCTTTAATAAATCAGGTCCATTGTGTATATTGTAATGAGAGTGAGATGAGGTATTCTGAGGACATTAAACACTTCTTTTGTTAGCAAAAGGGGCAGCAATGGTCACTAAGGGCTATTTCTGAACTATGAGGAACCGAAGAGTTCAGCTGCAAGTTTAAAGCGGACCTGTCACCACAATTTTCACTTTAAATGAAAGGTGAATAATCCTTCTATAGAAAGTAACAATTATCTTTTTCAACCAGGACTGATTCAGGCCGGCTGCGAAGGTTTTAGGGAAAGTAAAGTGATTTTTTTTATTTTAACGAAAGTTTCACTTTACCTGTAGAACTTCAACTGTATGGGACTATTTAGGAAGCACTTTGTGCAAGTGTTTGCATGCGGTTGTGTTGCAGCACGATTCCTGGAAGCGTCATGTTGCGGTTGCATTTCCTTCTCTAGAGGGAGAACTCCACTGCAAACCCAAGGACAACAAGCATTGACCTGTGGTGTGATTTGCTGCTCCTGGAGGCATGAAGCTGAACCTGGAGTATACACTTGTCTGCATTAAACCAGGGGAGCCGCCATCTTCTTCCTTCCTCGTCATTTGGCCATCATCATTGGTTGGGCCAACATCACATGACACAGCTCCCACACAGTCCCAGCAAGGGAAGCCAAGATATGTCTGGTATCCCGGCAACCAACACTGAGGTGTATTTTCTGCTGGGCGCCCCCCAGAGGCGAACTACACATTTTTGTTTACCGTTAACGTAAACTAACCCTTACCGGCTTCACTCTCTAAGCCCTTCCCCCTTCTCATATCACCGGTTAGTAGGTCAAGATTACAATGGTGGCCTAGAAAGCAATGAATAGCGATTGTTTGGGACATTTGTTATAAAGGTGCCATTTCTGGGGCTGTTTTTGTAAATTAGAGAAAAGGTTTGAATGGTGGTGGGGGTGGAGGCAGCTAAAAAACAGTCATTATAAATATGACCCCAAGTCCAGTCAGCCGCTGACACACACATAACACTGCCTGACATCCATAAATATACATATCTATCTATCTATCTAACCTGTACCATACATAGAATCACCACTGAGCACCCATTACAGTCCAAATATTAGATATCCATGAAGCGGTGACACTCTTCCTGAGGAGAAGCTTCTACGCTGACAGAAAGTGGGCGGGGTCTAACACTGCTCAGCGGGAAAGCGCTGAGGAGGAAAGTTGGGCGGAGCTTGGTGAGTTAGGGTGAGGGTGGGAGGAGCCTTGTATTGCGGAGCGGGAAAGTAGGCAAAGCCTGGTTGAGCGGAGTCGGGGTGAGTGTAGGGATTTTGTGATAGCTGTGAAGAGTGTTGTGTTGGCGTAGCTTGGTGAGGCCGAAACAAGGGTGGGAGGAGACGTGTTGGGTTAGGGGGGAGGTGAGGAGAGCCTGATGGATTAGGGATAGGCAAACGAAGGAAAATGAGAAAACTTAGTTGCGCTGAGGGTAGGGTGGGTGGAGTCTAAGGGTTTGGCAAAGGAAATGTGCGTGGTATAGTTGTGCTGTGGGCGGAGCTTAGTGGTCCTGACGGAAAAGCGGGTCAAAGCTCGATTATGCAGCTAGGCTTTATGGGCGGGGCTTAGTGGTGCTGACAGGACGTTGGTCAGTGTGCTGGTTGTGCTAAGGCTAAAGTGGGCGGAGCCTAGTGGTGCTGACAGGAAAGCTGGTCGAAGTGTGTTGGTTGTTCTGAAGGATTGGGGGGGGGGGGGGGTAGTGATTTGGGGAGAAGGAGGACATAACCAGGCCTTACCCAAAATAATGGCGGCCATGCTCATCTAGTGAATCACTGACCTACAATATGTGTGCAGGTTGAGCAATCTGGATGCCTGCTTGTCCTAGGTCAGCCAATCAGAGTGCAGGAATCGGCATGACTGCCAGGCAGATGGCATTTTCAAAAGAGCAGTGACATCAGGCTCTACCATAAGGGGAGCCATAAACATCCAAGCATTTACCAAAAACCTAAATATCTTTCTGGGGTCACCTGACTCTTTTAAGTAGATTGTATCCCTAAAAATAAACTTGCTCCTTCTGATGACTTCCTGTACTCCTAATTCTTCCCAGTTATCTGTAGACTACAAAACCCTCCCATGGTATGAATATGAGGAAATTGGAAAGTTCTGAAGCCCTGTGTTTTGGTGACAACACAACTCCTCCATAGGGTATGGTAAGTAAGCGTTGTCGCCGTCACAGGAAGTGTGTGTGTTACAGACAGGAATAAAGAAAACAAATGCAGCAAGCACATCTAACGACATGTAGTCTGCAATTTATTATTATTACTACACAATATTTATATAGCGCTGACATATTAGGCAGTGCTGTACAAAGTCCATAGTCATTTCACTAGCTGTCCCTAATAGGAGCTCACCATCCCTTGTCCCTACCATTATTAATATTATTATTAATATTATTAATAATAAACAGGATTTATATAGCGCCAACATATTATGCTGCGCTGTACATTAAATAGGGGTTGCAAATGACAAACATACAGACAGTGATACAGGAAGAGGAGAGGACCCTGCCCCGAAGAGCTTACAATCTAGTAGGTGGGGGAATTACCATAGTCCTATGTCTTTAATACAGTAAGGTCAATTTTGGGGGAAGCCAATTAACCTAACTGCATGTTTTTGAAATGTGGGAGGAAACCATCACAAACACGGGGAGAACCTGCAAACTCCATGCAGATAGAGTGCTGGCTGAGATACCAACCTGGGAACCCAGCGCTAACCACTGAGACACCTGCCCCCCTTTATTTAGGGGAGAACATAGGGAGGTGCAATGTGTACTGTTGTACCAGGACCCTGGACCCTTCCCAGCTAATAGGGGACCCTAAGTCACTTGTGCAGGGGACCCCTAGGTCAGATTAGCAGGGAGGGCCCCCAAGTCAGTTCTGCACAGGAGCCCACTGCTGGCTACGTCCATCACTGGCTGCAATATATGACATTTTATTTTTGGGTATGGATTCACTTAAGGGATGCTTTTTTCACGCAACACACTGCTGCATCGGTGGTGGCGTCCGTCACTCTCTAGCGTGTAAGGAGCTTTTTGTTTTCGTTCGCCTGTGCCTGCAGGGCTTTGTGCCCTCATTGGCTGGCACCCTCCCTCACCGCAAAGGATAGCTAAGCTTCTCCATGGTTTGTTTAGTCGTGCAGTGATTGGAGGGGCAGCCACATTCATTCAAAGACACCAGCAGGCAGAGGCATCCGCACACAAGCTGATTCCCAGCTCCGCTTTACTTTGCTGCGTCCTTTCCTGAATGGCAGGGATGAAGGAGGGAGCGACATTGGAATGAGCTCAAATCCTTACAGTCTACTCCACAGCTGCAATTCAATTCCAACTGCGGCAAAGATTTAGGAAGTTCTCATGGGCTCTACCTTGTGAGGGGTTAAAGGCGATCGATGAACGACAAGAAATCCGTCCAACTGAGAAAATACGTTCGAGGAGCAGAGGAGAGGGACGGAGAAGCCTGCGGGTGATTGCGATCGCATTTTCGGGGATGCAAACTTCCACTGACTTGTACAGGTAAGAGCGAAGCTGAACACAATGGATAAAACGTCATTTTGTTATTATTATTAAACAGTCTTTATATAACGCCAACCTATTAAGCAGCGTTGTACAATAAAAAAGTTACATATAATATTTGGTCGTATTTGGTGACAACTCTCTATTGCTATTTCCCCAATGGTGTTCTTGAGTTGTCACCATTGCTCAGGCATGGTCCGGCGTTGTCACTGTCAGGTAGCCAGAGTCAGGATGTGTAGTGCAGGCAGACAAGAAGCAACTGAAACAAACTACAGAGCATCAGCTCTGTACATTAAAAGCTGCTTCATTGGATCACATTTACATTTCACAATTATGTTTTCTTTGTTAAAAAAAATTAAAAACAGTTTTTTATCTTAAAAAATATTAATATGCTTTTTGTGTAGCCAAACAGTTAGCCTTTCAATCTACTTGTCATTCTCCAGAGCTGATACTGTGAAGCAGGGTGGTGAAATGTTCAGCTCTATATATAGCACCGCTCACCTGTGTCTGCGTCTATGTAGTTTTTGGGTATTTTTTTTTCTGCTCAAAAGGTCAAACTGTGCTGGTTGCCATGTAGACAGTCGGTGCGCTGTGTTGTCGGGCGTAGAGAACCATACACATCTGCAGGCAGACAGCTAAGCATCCGAAAAGCTGAACATTTCCCTTTGGGGATAATAAATAGCCATTGTTATAACACAGCTGTCATGGTTATCCTTTCTTTACATCAAGGTGAGTCACCGACTTGTAATATGTTCAGGCATCCCCTAGGTTTCACTGGCCACATGCTGATTTTAGGTCAGTGACTCAGAAGATGTGGAAAATTAATCTAATTAGTTGCAGTTCATATACTTTTGGTTTCCTTCAAGAAAATCGGACTGTGGAATTGTTTCATTATCTAAACGCTGATTTGTAACTGTGTGTGTGTGTGGGGGGGGGGGAGTACCAAATCTTTTTAGTTATAGGTTTATAAATAATAAAAAAAAAATCCTTAAAATAATACCCGGTCCAGATATTTCCTGCGTTGTCACCCTGTCATAAGGTTTGCGGGTGGATTCTATAGGTGGCTGTTTATTATTGTGGAGCCGTGGTGTACTCTTGTCACCATTAGGAAGCTCACTCTGAGAAATGCTATGCAGTAGTTACTGGGAGTGCGTTTAGACAGGAGGAGGCTGCAAAGAGGCTGCAGGAGGCCAGAAGCACTAATATGTAAGAGTATATAATAAAAAAGTATAAAATGAAAAAAAGTTGAATATACTTGAATATAAACCTACTTTTACCTGAAAAAAGACAGGAAAATAGTTTGACTGGAGTATAAACCTTGGGGAAAATGTGGCTGTCACTGCTAACATTCAAAACAGTAATCAACAAAAAATTCCAGAAATATAGTATGAAAGTATGTATTCACTCACAGCCCATTGCCGTGGTGGTCAGTACGAAGAAAGCCTTTTACATTGCTGGTGGGTAAAATGCCCTTTACAAGAAGCCAAAAAGATCATTGGTGTCCCTTACCCTCCCCAATTGCTCATTGCTCAAGGAATCAATAGCAACCTCTGATAGAACTCTTGTTGAGAAACTCTGGGTAAAGTTTTTTGTACTTTTGAATTGGTTATGATGGGACTTATACTAAAATATATTTTGTTTATGGTTGTTGACCACCAGTAGATGGTGCTGTGTCCTCATTTAAGCTTGTCTTTGACAGCTCTGATCTGTTAAACTAAAAAGAGATGAAGTTCCAGGATATGCCACTAGGTGTCACCTGAGTATAAAAACAAGATTCCTCAGTTTATACCTCAGTAGACAGATAGATAAATAGATAGATAGATAAAGCATTTTATATATATATATATATATATATATATATATATATATATTGTATATAGACAAATTTTGTCATACACAGTGCTTTACCAACCTAAGATAATCCAATTAGGGTTTTCATTTACTTTAAGGCTTCCTCAGGCTCTGTTTTGCAATCTTTAAACTTTATTGCTCCTCCTTGCAATACAAGCCTGCATTACCCAAATTTACCCCGAGACCTCCCTCTCTCCCCCTCCATGTCCATCTCTCTAGATCATTTTTTTTACTGCCTGCAGCATCCCCAGACTTTTAAATTCTTGCAGGGCAGCTGATGGGAGGTCAGTACCCATAGCCATGGCACCAGATCTACATCCCCCAAGAGCCCTTTCTCTACACATGTATGGACAAACTCTGGAGTCAATGCCACCACATTGCTATGCTGGAAAAAAAATTTGTGGTGGACAGGAACGCAGGGCTGACAACGCTGGTTAGACATTCCGTTCTGTGTGTTGTCACCTCAAAAGTCAGGCTTATATTTCTTATATTTCTCTACTTGTAGCATTTTGTAAAGCAATAAAGCATGGGGAAAGGTGCATGTGTTGCAGAGATGTTATGCATGTGATCTTTTTTGGCATGACATATCCTTCAACAAAGACAGCCGGCCTTACTAATATGGACAGTTTTTCTCCAGGGCTCCAAAAACATGGCGGAGATTGACAGCGGGATGCGTTTGGGCCTCTGTGATTGCAATGACTCAAATCTGACTGGCACCAGCTCTCCGTCTGCAGGTATATCACTTGTCTTTTCTTTAAGGGAATATATATTATTTGGATTTTTTATATCATAGTAAAGTAAAAAAAAATGTTTAGGGTAAAATATTACATTTATTTCATGTTGCATTCTAAGACAGCAGGGGGAGCTGTAGACTCACTTTTTAAATTTTTCCAGGCAAAATGTGTTGAAAAAAAGGTTGGATAGGGAGCTCAATAACTCAATCTGGAATTTACACAGAATAAAATAATGCCTGCCACTTGCCTGCTCAGTTCAGTGGAGTTTCAATTAGAAACAGAGAACCTAAAAGGAAACAGCTTCGACTAGCATAGAGACTGTTGCCCTTTATGTCACTGAGGACTGAGGAGTAGATCCTAAAAGGCTGCACAATGGCTGGCACTAAGAGGCAGGGTGCAGAATCATAAGGGTAAGCCTTTTAGGATGGATTTTAAAGCACCAATATCATCTTCTCAGCCCAGGCAGATTCACTAGACCAAAGTTTAAAGACAGTTTTTTTTTTAATTATATTATCTGGAGCAAAACAACCACATCCAATAAAGCCTGCCCCATGCTATACCATAACAAAGGAGCTCGTGGAAGCAGTGGTCTCTCCACAGAGGTTCCATAAAGCTTGAGATCTACAATCAGCCCCCATAGCTCCTGTCCTGTTTGTCTCAGAATTTTATCGTGCTGCATGATAATGGTGTCACAGACAGCAGAGTTTGTCTTCAATTGTCAGAAAAGGGGGGGGGGGGGGGGGGGGGGGTGCAATGTTGTGTTTGGCGAGGTTCTACAGAAGAGGGGGCAGCGTATGTATTTTGATGGGTATGTTGATGTATTACTGATGAGATTCAGTAGCCTGTTCTAGCATTAGGGGCTGTTTGTCTTTCCGTTTATGTGTCTCCAGGCTCTTATCCTCAGCCCCGTCACAGTTTTGTAGTGTGTGTTTAGCATCTGATATCATGTGGAGATAAAAGCTCCTTACCCAGGCTTATATCCAACTGCTGCCGCTGTCCAATTTTCCTCCCTTCTCTTATAATCCGATGCTTCACAATAATGACATCTGTAACTCTAATTAACAGTTGGATAACGAATCGCTGTCTCTGCAGAAATTAGTAATTGGTCCTAAATGCGATAGTAATGGAAGCAGCTCAGGTGAGGTAACAGAACCGAAAAAAAGATTTCACCAATTACTGCCTTGAATGGGCAACTGGAAATCTGTTTGTGGTCACTCATAATGGACAATTATGATAAAAACTTAATAGAGGACCACAATTATAAAACAGCTGTGTCTGCCCAGTGCCAGGGAACCAAGAGATTGGGAGTATTAAAAGTAAATTGGGGACTCTTACAGACCCCAGGTATGAAACTGCAGGGCTGGCAGCTCCCGGGTACACAACTGCGTCCTGGGTGCAAATCTTGAAACTGCAACCTCTGGGACCGTGGTTGTCACCGCAGAACACTGTGGGCACCACCATTGTGACCATCACTGTATGTTTTTCTTTATTTTTTATGTTATTTTCTTTGATTGCTGACTCTTTCTGGACAAATGAAGCAGCCAAACAGGAGGGGTAAACAGACCCACGTAGTCTTTCCAGTCCATCTAGTAAAGTGGAACTAAAGTTTCCATGATCAGGTAGGTCATTATTGCAGAAACAGACAGGCAATGCCCCTTCTGTAAAAATCACTAATGTGTGCCAAGTTTTTGAAATTAAACATAGTGTAATAATAGATTTTCCTCGGCGTGTTTCCATGAGAGGAGTAAAAGAAGATTGTAAGCTCTTCGGGGCAGGGTCCTCTCCTCCTCCTGTGTCACTCTCTGTATCTGTCTGTCACTTGCAACCCCTGTTTAATGTACAGGGCTGCGTAATATGTTGGCGCTATATAAATCCTGTTTTTTTAATAGTAATAATAATAATAAAAAAAGAATGGGGCTTTGTGGCAACCTCCGTAAATTAGGAAAATTTTTATTGCACCAATTGCGCAAAAAAACTATTTATTGATTACAATAAATGGAATTTATTTATTACATAGAATTGATGTCCATTTAAACCCGACGTTTTTTCGCCAGAAAGGCTTCTTTAGGGGAGGTGGGAACATCAATATAATAATAATAGATTAATCGTCCCCTATCGTGAGATCAGCATTTGTCACACCTTAGTGTGTGTCAAAGAGAAGAGCAAAAGAAGAATAGGGCTTTGTGACAACAGACATAAATTAAGAAAAAAATTTTATTGCACCAATTGTGCAAAAAAACTATTCTAACATTAAACCACTATTCTAGAGGTATGAAATTTTGGAATTCATTAATTTCATTTCATACAATTGATGTTTATGTAATACCAAGGCGTTTCGCCAGAAAGGCTTCCTCAGGGGAGGTGGGAACGTCATTTAAGATTGCTAGAAATTAGCTTCTATTTCAAGAGTTAGAAGTATGAGATTGTATGAGAAAGGGTTCTGTGGATATATTATTGTCTACTTTAGGTTGTACATTCATTCATTGTAACGGGTTTGAGGTTGTGTAGTGAAGCTTCCCAATACTTGGGATATGAGACTGTGACTATATGAGACTATAGGCACAGCTGTTGAGTGAAGTTGCGCATGTGGAAATAAACTTGTTGGTGGGTGTTGAACTTCTGCCATGATCATGCACAGCATACTTACTGATCATGGCATATACTTATTGTCATCGCTGCATCCTTGAAAGGCGCCATCTTCGCGTCCCCTTCCACAGTGGATTTTGCTGAAGATGCCGATCGTCTTTGGCCATTGGAAGACCACTGATGATGTCATTCCTACGCATGTTCCTGATTCTTCTGCCTTTAGGTAACACTTGCATTTCTTGGCCCTCCCCCAGCCTGTAACTGGACAGTAAAAGGAAAAGCAGTACAGGTAGTCCGAGAGTTAAGGACATCCAATTGCATTTATTAAAATAATGTACCTGTTTCAACTTACATACAATTTCAACTTAAGAACAGACCTACAGTCCCTATCTCACATGTAACCCAGGGACTACCTGTATAATAATGAGCTTTCAGCCACTCTCCCTTCTTCTCCTATCTGTAAAGTTCTTGTTCATAAGCATTACAGCAGAACTGATTGGCTCTTGTACTAATGCATAGAATTCAGGTTTAACCTTCTTGCTAGTTCTTTGCTATGAATTAATCATTTGCATTTCTTAGACTTTCCCAACAATTGTCAGTGAAATTTTTACATTTACATAAAAACAATACATATAACAAATAATAAATGATAAGAGTATAAAATAGTGATGGAGCCCTTAAACTTTCCTTTCTTCTCACTCTTACAAAGACACCGATTACTAATTCATCTCACTATCAAAAATCTTCTTGGGTTTCTCTCCATGTACCAATATAGAATTCTGTGACTGCCAGGCTGTAAGGTGGTTGAAAGTCGGTCAGGAGGGATTAATGGCTTTAGAAGTTTGTAGGCACAAAGGATATATAGCATACTGAGTGTCAAAGTCCTGCAAAGTCCCGGCCGTACAGGACTCTGGATTTCATTATAAAGCCTCAAGAGGGAATGGTGCAAGGACTGGGGCACTGAACAGAGAGATATCTGTATACAAAGGTAAAGTGATAGCTTGGGTATAATGGTTTTAAGGATTGATGCACCAAAAGAGATATTTCAGTTTTTACAAAAGAGAGTTAAATCACATGAAGGACAAATATATAAAGACTGCAAAGCAGGATACAGGTATTTATTTGAAGGCGGTCTGGACATCAGAGCGGACAAATGGTGATGTGATATGGGGTCACGGATATGGAAAGAGCAGTACACATGGAGATATAGGTTGTGCTTTACTAAAGGAATATAGGTTATTTACTTACCAAGCTGAATTATCGCCCTGCAAAGGATAATTCACTTAGCTTATTCAATGTGGTGAAAGTTTACTTTGCAAATACCCAATCATTTACTCAGAAATCTAATGGAAGTTTTCCATAATTAAATGGTTGGAGACAGCAGAGCTTTATCTCATGGGAAGAGGGAACGCATGTAGATATAGAGTCAAAGTTGTGGGATGAATATTTATGGGAAGGGGGGGACACATGTAGATATAAAGTAAAAGAAGGGGAGAGTCAATACATATTTGAAGAGAGGTAGAAGGAAACAGGGAGATAATGGCCCTGATTTTTTAAAGCTCTCTAAGGTTGGAGAGGATACACTTTCATCAGTGAAGCTGGATGATCCAGCAAACCTAGAATGGATTTTTTCAAAGTCATTTTCTATTTGCTAGCAAATGTTTTGAATCTTGGACCAGATCCATTTCAGGTTTGCTGGATCACCCAGCTTCATTGATGAAAGTGAATCCTCTCCAGTCTCGGAGAGCTTTAATAAAGTAGGCCAATAGAGTGAAAATAAGGGGATGGATATATATAGAAGCAGAGGTAGAAGGAGCACATGGCGATATATATAAAGAATGAAGGTGGAGGAGGGGAAGAATATATATGGAGAGGGGGCATATAGAGTGAAAGTTTTGGGATGAATTTATATGGTGTGAAATTATATGAATTTATATAAAGTGTGAAAGTTGGGGGGAGGGGTGATGGATATGTATGGGAAGAGGGGAAACATGGACATATAGAGTGAAAGTTGGGGGGTGGATTTGTATGGGTGGAGGAGGAGAGGGGACACATGAAGATGTAGAGTGAAAATTGGGGGGGGGGGGGGG
>NC_092864.1:11343536-11379556 GCF_032062135.1 Pyxicephalus adspersus
GGGATATATGGTGATATAGAGTGAAAGTTGGGGGATAGATAAATAAATGGAAAGTGCGGAAGAGACACATGTAGATAAAAAGTAAAGGAGAGTTAATACATATGGGAAGAGGGGGAACATGGACATATAGGGTGAAAATAAGGGGATGAATATATATGGAAAAGGGGAGAGGGGGCACATGGGGATATATAAAGAATGAAGGTGGGAGGAATGAATAATACATGCGAAAAGGGGGCGAGGAGATATAGAGTGATTGCTGGTGCCACAGATATACATTATTTAGGTTCTGATAAAGATATACAGTGAAAAAGTCAGGGATGAAAACGTTGGCAGATGGATATATATGGATAGAGGGAGTGAAGTGAAAAAATAAAAAAAATGCTCAGGGAGATGCAAGTCTTTAGCTTTAAGTACATTCATTGAAAGCCTTTCATCTAATAAGAGTCTCTCTGTAATCTCCAGACTTGCATTGCTAAATCAATAATCATCATAAGGAAATCTACATCAGAAACTCCCACAGGACTCTTTGGTAGCCAACGGGGGGCGCTCTTTCTGGTCATGACTGGGAAAGCCTCAGACTGGAAATTAGATTTTTCACAGCAAAGGAAGAAATTTCCATTCATTTTTCACTGTACACAGCAAGGCGACAGATTAAAGTGTTTTCAGACTGCGGCTCCTATTTCACCATAATCACATTACATGCATAGCTTTATATTGTATGCAATGACGGCCTGGTTGTCACAAACATACAGAAGGACTTTATACAACTTTTACGTTTTTATGTTTATTGTAAAGATTTATTTGAAATCTTTAAAGGGTACAAAATTATGAAGCTAAAATGTAGAAGTTTTTTAATTTACGTCATGAGCTGATTGCTAATTTAGGTCAAATATCATACGACAGTTAAAGCATTGAAGAAACATTCAAGGTTATGTTATACCAAATTTTCCATTTTTTTGGGGGTTTGAAAAGTTATGTCAGCCAACGCGTTTCACCTGAATGAGACTTCTTCAGGGGAGATTACACAGAAAGACACATAATAAATGGACTGTATGACAAGGCATCCAGTTTATCCAAGAGACATAGCAACGAAGAGTATGTCTATATATGTATTACCAAAAAGTCTGATTGAATTTCTTATACAAACACACCCGGTTGCATCTAAATCTAACATACACAACAAAACACAAAACAGGTATCGACCATCAGTAACCAATTAGAAATCACTAAAATCAGATCAATGCAAGATGAGCTCTAATTGGTGGCTGTGGGTTTGTATGCTCTGCACTTTTTTCTCTTTTAATTTAGTCCATTGATTAGTACCGTTCCCCTTTAAATAAATTAGGGCACATTTTATAATATGTAAATGTTGCAATGTTTTGATCCTGACTGTCTTCTGTGCTGATCGTGGTGAGAATGAGATATGTCACGCTGAGATGACCTGCTATCATTTTGTTCAATTTCGGAAGTTACAGTTACAGTTAATTGCAGTTATTTGCATTCACAATCAGCAGCCCCCGGTTTATTTGTTCTCTTCTATGGACTGAACAATAACAAAAACTTCCGTGCTAATGAAGCTTCTGTGCCGGAACAGAGTGACTTCTCCATGACGAGCTGATTCCTTGGAAAATTACAAAGTCTGGGTTATTATGGGTCACCAGAACCAGAGTTATATTAGAATATACTCTGACCTGGAATGGTTTATATTCTGTCCATTGAAAAAGAAGAGCTGAAAGTGTAGAACTTGCAAAGTTTGTGCATTTTTGAAAGATGAAAACTGGGCATCTAGAGGTCGTACACTTCATGTACTCTTCATATCTTAATAGGGGAGGAACCCCAACCATCCACCTAAACCTTCAAGAGGATTTGTTGTCAATCTAAACCAACCCATTATTCATTTGTAAAACCTACAATGTTTCTTAAACTTGCTGGAAATTGTGACTTCTTCAGGAAGATGCATTTCCCTAGCACAGCACCCCAACTCATTGCATTGTATACAAATATAAAAAGCATTCCCTCCTCTTTCCTCCCTATTCCCTCCTTCTTCCCTCAATGATATGACTGCAACAATTTACCTTTATAACAAATACAAGGTGAAGATAAGGGCCCTTTTAACAGCCTTGCAGTAAACGCGCCTTGAAAAACTACAGTTTTGCTCTTTTGCTCGCTTTGGGAACTGTGCTGAGATTTGCTGATACCATGTGAAGCAAAGAAAAATTCTTTCCAACTGCTCCTTGTCACTTGAATAGGAGAGATGTGGACCGCAGTTGAGCCCGTAGCGATATCCGTGAACACAGCCAGGAAGCAAGCTCTCCAAGGCTGGAGAGGATACACTTTCATCAGTGAAGTTGGGTGATCCGGCAAACCCGGAACTAATGTCTTCAAAGTCATTTGTATTTGCTAGCAAATGTTTTGAATCTTGGACCAGATCCATTTCAGGTTTGCTGCATCACTCAGTTTCACTGATGAAAGTGTATCCTCTCCAGCCTTGGAGAGCTTTAATAAATCAGGCCCATGGAGTTACATGGTTTTTATCTCTCAGCCGAAGTCTTCATTCAAGAAGATGGTGAGCTTTGATGACGGCTAAACAGAGAAGGCGCTTTGCTTCTGGAGTAGAACCCAGATTAAACCATTGTCAAGTAAGCATACTGTGATTTCTGCACTTGAAAACGCTACACTTACACTTCAAGCATTAGGCATGCTGTACATGGCATGGTAGGTCCACTTTATCATGTATTAAGGACAACAGACAAGTGTGGACAGGTCATAAACAGCATATCACATGCCGAAAGGCTGATAAACTGTAATTTGAAAGGGTACAGAGGGATCTTCGCCAAGGTCTTCCTCTTCATAGAAATGATCTGCAATACAATAAAAGTCACGCTGCTCCACCAGAAACGGTGCACAAACAAGCTGTTTATTGATTGTCCTCCGAGGTCGGATCGATATCCTTGACACAAGACTAATTCTGGGCCTGGATGAAGACAAATGGAGCTTCTGTCTAACTGTGAATGCAAATAAATTGTTCAATCATTTCAACATTATCAAATTTATCCTCCGGCCTTTCTCAGGAAGACTGCCTCCCGCCAGAGTTATGTGTGAACCTGTGGGGGACTTTGGTGAAAATTAAGCGTTATTATGAACATGGAGGCAGGAAACATCGCACATTATGGCATTTAAAAGTGAGATGAACATAAATGAATCATGTTGTTTGTTAATTTAATGGAAAATATGTTGTGCATTTATTTAAGGAAGTAGCTTTTGATTTGGTATAATCCTTTTGTACCTTCCGTACAGTGAAGAGGAAGAGTTAGGGGCAGAATTTGGGGCCTATTAAATGCTGCATGCACAAGAACGCACTGATATAGAGGTAACCCGATTGGCACTGATTTGCTCATCATTCTGATTTTGTTTTTCCTTACTATTCAATCACTTGCTGGGAACTAAACCTGCAATGCTCACCCGTTCCCCTACAAGGTGCTGCCATCTTGTTCTCGTTGGGTAGATGATCTTAATCCATCCTAATTAATTGTGTCAGGATGATGTGACTACCACAGACAATGTGGGATTTATTCATCCCCAGCACCCATGGGGAGGCTGGGATTGCCGGGTTACCTGGCAATCCCCACTAAAGCTACCCAGAGCAATCAGGAAAATCATGGGGATTATTAGAAAAGGAACATTGCCTGTCCCATTCTGCAATATTGCCCTGCCTGATCCTGGATTCTTAAAGGAGGAACTTTTGTTCCACTTTAAAATGGAACTCTGGAAACCTGAAAAAACTTTAATGGGGCTACTTTGACGTTGCAATGGTTAAATGCTTTTTAAGTCTATGGGGTATGAAAAATACAAGTTTACTTACCTTATACCTTGTTCCGTTGGCATCCGGCACTTCTCTGGCAACACCCCCAGGTTTTGGCATCCTCACTTAAGCTACTTACACATGTCAGATGATTGACACCTGCCGGTTGTGCTTGTCTTGGCCAAAAATCTGACGTGCACAGCAGTCCCCTAATGTTGTTCATCAATCTGTCATGGTTCTGATTGGCACTTTGCAAATATAAAGGCATTATTGACACAACCCTATTCATAAGCTATAATGGTAATTAGATGTTGATTGTGCTGATTACCAAATTTATTATTGGGCTCCTGTGTGTTGCTGACAGTTCTGTGATACATGATTTCATCTAAAATATAATCATTTGGACTATGCAAGGAAAGCAACAGGTTTGCTTTATTGCCCCCTGCCTAACAGCATGTATCTACCTTTCCTTCATTCCCTCGTCTTACTTTATTGCCTACCTCTCTGCATGTGACAGTGTCCAAACTAGTGTTGTCACAAAAGACTACAG
The DNA here is from genome assembly GCF_032062135.1 of Pyxicephalus adspersus. Lineage (NCBI taxonomy): Eukaryota > Metazoa > Chordata > Amphibia > Anura > Pyxicephalidae > Pyxicephalus > Pyxicephalus adspersus. Next base: position 11,347,889 of record NC_092864.1, read on the forward strand.
GGACCGAGTCACATGCTCCATCATACTTGTAAGTATAGTGTATTTCTTCACTCCTAACAGCTGAATGGAGCTGCCAGGATATAGGGATCACATAGTTCGTTGAATAAAGCATTACAAATATAATTAATTTTAGGGTTAAAGTAGGATTAGGGATGGGGTTACTGCTAAGGATTAGGTTACCATAAAGGATAGCAATGGTAGAAGACAAGGTCCAGTTAAAAAGATGAGAAACAAACCCTCAGGAATTATTTAAAACCCATGGAACCATTGAAAAGCACCAAAAACACCTTAATTGTCCCTTTAGCACAATCATTTTTTGGTGAAATGTTGAAGAGTCAAAAGCGAATTTCCCTCAGCTGTAAAGATGTGTATGTGCAGCTGACAAGAGAGGCCAATGAAGTGTTTCTATGTCTTTGCCGTGCATTGGAAAGCCACAAGCTTATCGAAAACAAAACCCTTCCAAAGAGATATATGTAATTTCCCATTGCTGCTTGCTGTCATGTGGACCCTTCAGCTTTCATGGGTCAACAAAAGCAACCCTTGTATTTGACATAGCAAAGGTTCACTGTAATATTCAGCCTCTTTAAGACGCTTTTATTGGTGTTGGTCCCAAATGGCGACCACTGTTTTTTTTTTCTTTTGGAACAACCTATTAAACTCTGGTCTGTGTTTGCTGTACTGTTGCCGTCTGTCTTGATTTCATTACGCAGTGTTCCTGTGTACGATATAAAAGTAAATAGCTTTGTTGACCAAGCCGCTGAAATTCCTCTGTAGATGTGTGACCTTTAATGAAAACTAATAAAATATGCTGCATTCTCTAAAGCTGCCATCATTAGCTCCCTTAGAACCATCACTGCAAAGCACAAGAACATAATGTAAAAAAAGCTGGAAATAGTAAATGGATTTTATAGTTAGACTGTCAATGCTTCTGCAGAATTGATAAGTGAATTGGAAGTGTACTTGTCACCTGTATGCTGCAGAAGTATTTTAGGAGATTTTATGCTGGCAAGGGAGGGTTTCGAAGCTGCAAAAGCCCATGGAATAGTCCCATGATTTAATTAGTGCTATAACAATGATTTACGGGACAGAAGCCATGATGGGTTTTCATCCAGCAAAACAAAAACAAAAAAGTGACAGCCATAATGGATTAACAGGGTTAACTTGGAAGATAGCCGGCACATGTTTACTATCTCAATGCTGAAAAAACCTGGCCCAGGGGTGATTTATTTTCTTTCATTTAGTTGCTCTCTCTGACAGACATATATGAATACTGACACACATATAGAACCAATGAGCAATTGTCAGTGCCCATTACAATCAATCAGATCTTTGGTTTGACCTTAAACCTGTTCTGGATTAATATTGATTGCTGAAAAACATTGAATGGAAAAACATACTGAGAAAGATAAAGCCTAATGGATCTACAGTAAATCCAAAAACAAATTTTTAATATATTGCTGTTTACTAGTCCTTGAATGTTGTGGCTGGATTAGTTAAAAATTACCGGTTGATCAACCCAGAAGTGCAGTTGCAGTTGTTGTAATCTCTTATGAGAGAAGGTACAGACACAATTATATTTGTTTCTGTAATCTGCTTACCCCCACCACACATGTACAATGGAAATAAGGTGACAAAGACATTACAACATGACGCCCTTTATAAATGCTGGATAAAGCTTTGGGGGATGAAACCAATTTGGACACAAAGGGAGCATTACCAGTTCCCTTTGAAGGGTGGATAGGGTATTGGGCTTTCTGGTCACTACATAGAATAAAAATCGGGGTCATTTGTGACCGGGTTGAGGGGTTGCCAGTGATCCTGTCCACCCCATGTCTTTGATGGCATAGATGGTTCCAACATACACACAGTAGTAATCATTTGGAGAAAACACAACATCTGGTGGAGGGCAGGTTATCATCCACAGCTGGAAGCCTTGGATGCACGGGCAATTGAAACTGTCCCACCCCATGTCTTTGATGGCATTGATGGTTCCCACATACACACAGTAGAGATCATTGGCAGGAAACATTACACTTGGTGGAGGGCAGGTTTTTGTCCACAGCTGGAAGCCTTGGATGCACTGGCATTTGGAACTTGTTAAAAACTTGTAATACACTGCCAATTGAACAGGTAAGTAATAAGCTGCTTCTTTCACCTGATGTTCTTCTTTAATTCTTTTGAAAGGCATGCACCTTGCTCTATTTATTATTATATAATTTATGCATCCTTCCTTTTTTTATTTATGGGTGCTTTTTAATAGAGTGATTTTATTATCATACTATGATTAGTGTGATATTCTCCCATGAAGAAGCAGGTTCTCCCTGAGAAACGTGTCAGATATACATGAGTATCGTCCTCTTTGAAACACATCCAGGAAACCACATTAATATTGTGTACAAAAATTGCTTGTATCTTATTTTATATATATGTCTATGCTGTATAGTTGTTGTTTGAAGTTTATCGAACGTTATTAATAAACATTTGTAAGTTTTAATCTCTACATTCTTGGTACCACACAAACTTCGTCTATTTAGTTGGCTTCCCTTCCCTCTTTTGGTGAGCTAACGCATAGCCCCCTTTCTTTAGGGCTTTATTCCTTTTTTTATTTTGTATTATACAGGGAGGTGGTCATTATTATTGGAATTTCCTAAAAAAATTTTTTTTTATTTGTTATATGTTCCCTTTAAAATAATATTCCTTTTTCTCTCCCCCAGTGTTCAGTAGAAGACAAGAGCACAGCAGCATTGTCCTTCCTGTCATCTTTGGCATCATATGTTTAGTAGGCATCATCGGTAACTGCATCGTCATCTACACCATCAACAAAAAGCCGAAAGGAAATCACAACATTGCTGATATTTTCATAGTAAGCCTGTCAGTGACTGATCTCCTCTTCCTGCTAGGCATGCCTTTCTTAATCCACCAATTGCTGGGGAATGGAGTATGGCATTTTGGTGCCACCATGTGCACCATCATCACTGCTCTGGATGCCAACAGCCAGTTTGCTAGCACCTACATCCTGACCGCCATGTCTGTTGATCGCTATCTGGCCACAGTGCACCCTATTCGCTCTTCTTATGTGAGGACCACTTGTGCGGCAGCCATGGTTATACTACTGTTGTGTATGTGTTCTCTTATCACCATCATCCCGGTCTTTATGTACACCCAACTTATCGAGCTTCCCGATGGCAACGCCGGATGTGGCATCATCTTGCCCAACTTATCTATTGACATCTACTGGTACACCCTGTACCAGTTTTTCTTGGCATTTGTCATCCCACTCCTCATCATCTGCGTGGTCTACATCAAAATTCAGAAGCACATCTCCTGTATGGTGGTCCCTCTGCCACAAAGGAATTTCCGTGTCAGGTCCAAGAAGATCACCAGAACGTCTGTAACCATCTGTTCAGCCTTCTTTATTTGCTGGGCACCTTATTATATTCTTCAGCTTGTGCACCTCAAGGTTGAGCACCCAACGGTGGTGTTTCTTTATGCCTACAATGTGGCCATCAGTCTAGGCTACGCCAACAGCTGCATAAACCCCTTCATTTACATTGTGTTAAGTGACACTTTCAAGAGACATCTGATCAAGGCCGTGTGCCCTGGACAACAGCTAAGAAGGAACGAGAGGAACGCCACTAGTGAGGTCAGCCCTTCTGTTAGAATATGCTCTGTGCCAACTCAAGAGACCTCTTTAAGTATGATGTATTCTCATAACATAGACAACTTTATCTCTCTCTCCGTTTCAGTTCCATGAAGGTGAAGAAGCTGATGGAAGATCGTGCTGAAGTATAAGTTAAAAAAACCCATACGTCACTTCTGGGTCTTAATCCATGGTAGTGAACATTTTGAATCTATGGGGTTTCCATGATATGAATTTCATCCTGTAGGATTATATTGGGAGCTACATCTTTATTCGGGCCTGAGAGTAGCACAGCAACAGGAGTAAGCGATTGGAGAAATGGTACTGGAGCAATGGTGATTGGGGAGCCAACTTTGCCCCGCATTAAGGAATGCTTGTCTTTTTCTCCTCCCATGACACAAATAGATTTATCATCTGAATGTGTTTTTAGCAAGAAGAGACTTTCACGCGAACTGGTTTGTAAATTGTGATCCGAACCGGTATGAAAATTTGTCATTTCTCATAATTAGGAAGTATTAGTGGTTTCAGGGTCATATTGTACATCAGGGTCATATGGAGCTCAACTGCACCACAGCTCAGAATCAAAATACAAAATAAGTGTTGGAAAACCAGCACACAAACACTCGGTATTTCATAATAAAAGTGTTGAGCTCCTCGGGCTTAAAAGACAAAAGGATGACTAATGTGTTTCTTTATACTGGCTGGAAAAAGTACTTGCTGTTTTCTTATAAAAAGTGTGAACTATTGGTTGCCATGTTAACATTTTAACTCAGTGGTGATCAACTGACCAGATTTACAGGGCATCAAGGCATCAAGTGCAGCATCTGACATCACCAAGGGACTCACATTTCAGTTTATATTTGTGACCAAAGACTGTCGGACACTGCAGACTTACATTAGGAGACAGAGACTAAAGATGTATTATTAATGGGGACTAGGGACAGCCTACAAGAGACAGTCAGAGACTAAAGATGTATTATTATTGGGGACTAGGGAAAGCCTACAAGAGACAGTCAGAAACTGAAGATGTAATATTATTGGGTACTGGGGAAGTCTACAGGAGACAGTCAGAGACTGAAGATGTATTATTATCGAGGACTGGGGGCAGCCTACAAGAGACAGTCAGAGACTGAAGATGTATTATTATTGGGGACTGGGGGCAGCCTACAGGAGACAGTCAGAAACCGAAGATTTATTATTATCGAGGACTGGGGGCAGCCTACAGGAGACAGTCAGAGACCGAAGTTTTATTATTATCGAGGACTGGGGGCAGCCTACAGGAGACAAGTCGGAGACCGAAGATTTATTATTATCGGGGACTGGGGGCAGCCCACAAGAGACAGTCAGAGACTAAAGATGTATTATTATCGAGGACTGGGGGCAACCTACAAGAGACAGTCAGAGACTGAAGATTTAATATTATTGGGTACTGGGGGCAGTCTACAGGAGACAGTCAGAGACTGAAGATTTATTATTATCGAGGATTGGGGGCAGCCTACAAGAGACAGTCAGAGACTGAAGATGTAATATTATTGGGGACTGGGGGCAGCCTACAGGAGACAGTCAGAGACTGAAGATTTATTATTATGGAGGATTGGGGGCAGCCTACAAGAGACAGTCAGAGACTGAAAATGTAATATTATTGGGGACTGAGGGCAGCCTACAGGAGACAGTTAGAGACTGAAAATGTATTAAAATTGGGACTAGGGGCAGCCTACAGGAGACAGTCAGAGACTGAAGATGGATGTATTGTTATTATGCTATTCTTCATAGAACAGAATAGCCTTGTATTTACAGCTCTCATTCATTCATCTCTCACTGGATACCATCACCAGTCTTTTGATGTCCATTGGACATTTGTATGGAGCTTAGCTGCAGATGGATAACAAGCTGGAGGTGATTAATACGTCCTGCCTTCAGTCTCCCTGGTCTTGAGCTCTGATAGTAGCCTATTACATGCACTGGTGTTGGGTAAGGGAGGTGTCTAGGCTCAGAATGAGAAGACAAAGGGCAACATTTGTTAAGCGGGACATATACGACACCCCATTGGGACAGTGCTTCTAATATTATTCCCCTATGCCTGAGATAGGACTCCTAATACTAAGAGTTTGCTATTGCTTTGCTACCAAATATATTAAGGGGGCCAATAATCTTTTTTTTTATTCTTATATCCTGATGTATTGAATCAGTTCAATGTATATAACTTTATCTATATGTATTAATGTTTTAAAAATGTGCTTTATGTACAGTTTGTAATTATATTGTATTTATTAAGGGGAGCAGCCATATTTGCTGCCTCCTGCTTCATAGCTCAGTGGATGCACTTTACTGCTTGCTCCTTTTAAAGGTTAGGATGTGACCTGCTTTACGTTCCTGGGATCCTATTATAATCATCTTGTTTTACTAGTCTAATATACAGATAGTCAGTAGAGGAAGAATCTACAAATCTACGTATGTATAACAGCAGATCACCACCTCCCAGACCTTACCAGCCTGGCATGGCAGACATGTGGGTTATTATCTGCATAGAAAAGGAGTTGCGATCTTGTAGCACTCAAGCTATGCTGACACCAGACTGCATAACCTGTAGCATTGGGAGATTGCAGCCAGGAAAAGTAAAGCTGATGAGGTCACTGGGGTAAGTCCCACCTGTATTTGGCAGGATCGGAGAACCCCCTTATTTGTATTTGCATCCAAACCAAGAAGGAGCATTAGCAACTCAGTTTCTTTGACCAGCATGCCACTGTGCAGGTCCGTGGCGCCACTAGCACATTTCAGGGCTACTCTAGGGCTTTTAGGCAACCTGTGCTAAAAAAAGTTTTGCAGTTTCCTTAGACAATCATCACATTTTCACTTATAATTGTAATGACTGGGCAATGTAATTCAGGTGAATATAAATGAAAATGGTTTGAGAATGTAATTGCTACTGGGTGAATTTTCATTAGTTTGGCTTGATGCATTGAGCCTGATTTATAAGAGCCTTGATATCTAAGACTGGAGAAAACTATCATGAGAGAACTTGGGGATGCAGCAAACCCGGAACAGATTTCTTTTTTTTTATCTATTCAAATGTGTTTTTTCCTAATTTTTACAGAGAAAATAAATTACAAATACAATAACAAGAAATGGAAAACCAAAAGAAACAATTAAAAAAAACAAACAACAAAATTGTCATGAATAACAACAGAGATGAAGTCTTTGGACAATTGATGGTATTATAAAAATGTAATTTTTTAATGTATATAAAAATGTATTTCTTAAAAAAAAAACACTTGCTAGTAGTTGGAAATGTTTTTAAACCTGGACCAGATCCACTTTAGGTTTGTTGGATATCCCATGATAGTTTATCTTCTCCAGTCTTGGAGAGGATAAATAAATAAGGCCCATAGAATTATTGCTCACCATTCAATTTTGGGAGACGCCTGGGCCAATCTTGGCAGAAACTTTGATTAAGGCCCTTCTATTGTTGCTTTATTTATTTATTGCTAAATAGAAAATGTAATCCCCAATATTGTTCTATTAGTGGAGGTGCTTTATTAAGAACTGCTAATAAATAGCGAGACCACATGGAAATAGAATATATTTACAGGTCTCTGTGTTGGAAATACATGTAAGAAATGGGATACCGAAACCTGCACTTGCATGCTTTGAACAGAAGCCAGTAATTAGAAATCTATTATAACAATTATATATTGTGTCAATATGAATTTGCTCTTCTGCAGTTTTATTGCATCTTGTACATTGAAACTATCGCTGCCGATGTCGTGACCTTTGAGCATTTTTAACGCAAGTGTCATGGAGTAACTTGTTTCATGAAGGTTTTAATCATTGAATGTATCAACAGCCCATAGAAAGCTATCTGTGCACTGTGAATGGTTCTACTGTCAAAATCTCCATCTTTAGAAAATGCTTTGTTCGTATTTAATGTGTGAAAATCTGTTGGGTAATTTTATAAGAATAAAAAAAAGATATTGATGAAGAGAAATGGAGTGGAAAAGTATTTTGCGTATGTTACCTATTATTAAATAAAAGCTAGGATGATAAGATGTTAGATGATTACAGCCACCATCCCCTACTGATAAAGTCAACAATTCCTGCTCAAACTCCAGTTTCCAGCTGTTTCCTGTAGGTTGGAAGGAGGTCACTGGACCTTACTGCAGGATTGTGGAAAATATACAGATTCCACATTTCATAAGAAGGTGCTCCAACACTGTGCAGGAACACACGGTCATTCAGCTATCCCAACAGCTCACGGGAAGACCTAACAATGTCACCCCAACATAATCAACTCCTTCAAAAGCCTATTGTTAGGTAAGTACCATAAATCACTCTGAATAAATTTAAATATATTGAGCCGATATCCCTAATATGAAGTTGGTCGCACAATGGCCTGCTCCCTCCCCAATGCTGACTGTCTCTCTGATGTCCTCATTTTTCCAGAGCAGGTCGGGGAAGCGATAGTCAGAAATAATTTGCCTATTCTGCCACGCTGATCCCCACAGTTTATCCCATGCATTTGCATGTTATGTCAATGTGGATCAATCTATGTCTGAAGGGTTTTTATCTGGGATATGTTTATTTCCCTAGTGGTTGAACTTAATGGATTTATGTATTTTTTTCAACTTAACTATGTAACTGTGTCACATCCAAGCACCTGGGATGCCCAACAAGTTCATATCGATGTGATGGTCAGGTGGCCATACACCTAATGTTTGCAAGCAGCTATTGTTGACCTTCTTTAGACACTTAGTTTTAGGTTACCTATTCTGTCACGCTGGTCCCCACTCCTTGCATCAATCCCAGGCCTTTGTATGTGATATCAAATCTGAGATGTCCAACACACTCATATATATGTGATGGTCAGATGGCCATGCATCTAGTATATGTAGACAACCATTGTTGACCTCCTTCAGACACTTAGTTTTAGTTTTTATCCTACCTATTATGCAATGGTTGTTCCCATAATCCTCCTCTCACATCAATCCCAGGCATCTATATAAGTTGAGATATACAAGCAGCTGGGATGTCCAACAAGCTCACATAAATGTGATGGTGAGGTGGCCTAGTATATGTAGACAGCTATTGACCTCCTTCAAACACTTTTTAGCTTGAGTGTCACAAAAACAATAATTCAGAACATAGAGCTAGAACCCCTTAAAGAATTGAATTCATTAGTTTACTTATTTTGCCATGAAAGTCCCACACTGCTATGTGACATCACGTGCAAGTACTTGGGATGTCCAAGAAGCTCATATACATGTGATGGTCTGGTGGCCATACACATCGTGTATGTAGACAGCCAATATTGACCTCCTTCTTCAGACATTCAATTTTAGTTTATGTATTCTGTCAAGGTTGCTCCCATGATACTCCTCTCACATCTATCCCAGGTATGTGATAACGAACAATCACCTATAGTATGTGATGGTGAGATGGTCATATGCCTAGTGTATGTAGACAGCTATTATTGACCTCATTCTTTGGGCACTTAGTTTTAGTTTCCCTATTCTGAAGTGCTGGTCTCCACTGTTCTCATCAATCCAAGGTACTTGTACATGATGTCACACACAAGTGACTGGGATGTGACAAGCTCAAATAGATGTGATTGTCCGGTGTCCATACACCTAATGTATGTAGGCAGCCATTTCTTCTTTTTAAGACATATAATTGTAGTTAGTTGTTGGGAGTCACAAAAAAGGAAAATGCAACACACTGAGTCAAAACTCAGTAGAGCAGAAGTTCTCAAACCCCGATGTCTAGAGATACAACCCGCCCACTTCCCTGAGCCTGCGACATGGGCCATGGCTCTGGCCAGTGCACCCTCCAGCGGGGTCAGGAGAAGGACCTGCAATGGGAGAGTGGGTGGGTTCTGGCAAAAGGACGTCACTCTGGTGGGGAAGTTTCTTCCCCTTTGAGTGACACACTGCTCCCCGCGAATGCGGAGTCCGTGCTTTTAGTGTTCGACTTGCAAAAGGTTGGAGACCACTGCAGTAGAGTACGGAATTCAATCAATCAGCCTGATGCTTCAGGACTAGGATTTCTAACAGGCAGGTTAGTAATGGTACCAACCAAGTCCAAAATTTTATTAATGGCAGTGGGTGCTGTTGAGTTGTAGAAGCAAAGCCACCAAAGTAGGCCTTTCTTTCCAACTCAGAAGCCAACTCCAGACTCCATTCATGGAATCTGCTTAGCCAAAGAAACAGTTTAATACAAAACTATTACGATTACACATTTTTTCTAAAAGTAGAACACAAGCTCACCTTTGGGTTTAGAATAACATAACACACAATTACGCCTTGACAAGATGATTTGATGTTTTTATAGAGGTGGTTAAGTCAGATTGCGGCATCCCGGAACTGTATATACGTTTCTATATAATTAAATGTCTCTTTCGTGTATGTTTGCATTGCTGCTGCTGGAAAACTATCAGTTGGACACATGCACATATTACTCACAAAAGATGATAGACTTTTTTCCTTCGTACTGCATATTATTGGCTTTTCTTTGCGAGAGGCTTAACCCGCTGCACACCGCTATAAAGGCCGTGCATGTAATTTCTCAAAACGTTCAGATAAAAGAGTAAGGCGAGGTGTTAGAGCAATTATCATATAAAAATGGACAATTTTTTTTTATAAAAGGAAGCATGTGACTACTTATCTCCGGCTTTACACAAAAAGCTTTTTAGAACATTGTACTATTACTAAATAAAATGTATTTTCAGCAAAACCTGGATATTAGAGTATAAATTATAAATTTGTAAAAAATATTATACACTGCGTATGCTCACCATTTTTGTATATGATGCCTTTTCAAAGCTTATTATAACCTTTAAAGGAAAATCATCATGTTATTAGAACAGTTAATTTTTAAGTCCAACTCCAGTTTAAAGTAATAATACAGTTTCATATTCATGCCACTTCAGGGTGTTACCTCTATGTGCCATCATCAGTTCTGGAATCCGCTAGACCACAGAGGGGAATCTTTATAGTTCAATATATTTTTATTAAGGAATTTTACAAGATATAGGAGCAATATAAAATATACAAGGATTTCAACATGAAAATCTAGTAAAACTGTGCCAAACATAAAACACCTAAAAAAGTGAAAATATTAGTATTTATAATCATTTTAAATAGAACAATCCATTATAACAACAATAAGAAAGGAAGGGGAAGAGGGAAGGACCTAGTCATAATCACCCAAAAAAACTTTTTCAATCGTGCACATATATCAAGTAAGAATAAATTATATGAAAAGAATAGCAATGTTATATTTAAATTTAGCAGACATACAATATTGTTCCAGCACGCCTAACAATATAAGAATTTTTCATTATTATCATCATCAAAGGCTCCAATTTCCTCCATTCTCATCACCCCTTTGACTCTGGTTACCCAATGTAAGAGTGTTTCCAAAAAAGAGGTATGAGTTGGAGAGCAGCCTATAGGAGATGTCCCCATAAACTTTTCTTAATATAAATCTCCAGATTAGGGGCAATAGAAAGCAAACCAATAATCGGTGATGGAGAAACGTTTGTACAATACAAATCTGATCAAATATCAAAGACCCCTCGCCAAAACAGCTGTATTATAGGGCACTCCTACCATACATGCAGGTATGTACCAATTCCCTTTCAACAACGCCAACATTTATTCGAAACAGATGGGAATATACGATGTAAACAAACATGGTCTTTCTACCAACGTGATATTATTTTGTAATTCTTCTCTTGAGTATAGCCACATACAGATGTTTTATGAACTAATTCAAATGTGGACCGCCAATCAGATTCCACTTTTTCTTGACCCAATTCCTTTTGCCATTCTGTCAAGAATTTAGGCAGATTTAAGTCCTGAAAACCTATAAGCATCCCATATAAAACGGAAACCAAATGACGTGGAAGTTCCGAAGACACACATAGTTTTTCAAAGGCCGTCATGGGTCTTTGGATACATATAGACTGGTGTAAGCTTTTAGTAAAAAATTTTAACTGCTTATCTAATAACCAAGAATGTGATCCAGTAGATCTGGCTCTTGCAGATTTAAAGATACCTGTTATAGGGTCCACAAAATGTTGAGCCTGAGGTCAGAACTCCCTGTTATAACCCCCTATGCTTTCAAAAGAAAGTCTAGGGGGAGACAAGGGGTTGTCAATCAGAGGTGTCAATGGAGAAGGCAAAGAAGACAAATTAAAACGTTTATTTGAAGAATGCCATACCTTCAATGCAGTGGTGGTAAGGGGCAAACCAAAAGAATATAGTTTGAGAACAGATGGAGAAATCCAGGCCAAAGCTGCAAGGTCCAATGGGGATTAATCTTGCTTAATTTGAACGGCATGTTTAAGAGAAGAAGGATTTTGCCATTCTAATATCCAGAGAAGAATAGTGACTGAATGATATAATTCGAAATGAGGCAAACCCATACCCCCAGTCTGTTTGCCGCTACATAACAAAATATGATGATTTTTGGCTTATGGCCACCCTATATAAATTTATTAGTAAACGAATAGTGTGTGTGAAAAAAGGTCTTAGGGGGAACAATAGGAATTGTTTGAAAAACATAAAAATTTGGGCAAAGAATCCATTTTCAAACTATTCATCCTACCAAACCAGGAAATAGTACAATACTTTCATTGATCTGGATCTTTAGCCAGGATCTTAAGTAGGGGGGCATAGTTAAGAGTATATAATTTGGTAAGATCAGAAGGAATAGCCACCCCAAGATAAGTGATATGGGTAGGACACCATATAAAAGGGAAATTACAAGAAATCTGTGAAGCAAATATTCCTGATAGGTTGATATTCAATGCCTCAGTTTTTGAATAGTTTACTTTAAAATTACTGTATTTACCAAACTTAATAAATTCTTGGAATAAAGAAGGAAGAGAAATTACAGGTTGGGTGACATAAAGAAGTACTGTATGTCATCAGCATATAAAGCTGCCTTATGATGGAAGTGAGGAGTTTGTATTCCATGTATAGAAGAGTTTTGTCCAATGGCTACAGCAAGATGTTCCATGACTAAGACAAAAACGAGGGGAGATAAAAGATAGCCCTGCCTTGTGCCATTTTTATGTTAAACATGTCCGATTGAGAGCCATTAACCAGAACTCTCGCTATAGGGGCAATAAACAGCGACATAATCTTAGTTCTAAATGCTGTGTCTATCCCAATCTGCTGCAAAGTCAAATCTAAAAATTGCCTGCTAACCCTATTAAAACCTTTTCCAACATCTATTGAAATAAGGCAGGTGGGAATTTTCTTTTTCCGCACATAAGATATCAAATGAATGGTCTTTGTGGTATTATCCCTGGCTTCTCGGCCAGGGATAAAGCCCACTTGGTCAATATGGATCAATAAGGGAAGAAAAAGAGACAATAGAGGGAAATAGGGCAGTAATTAGAACAAATAGTATGATCCTTTCCTGGTTTGGGGATGACAGAAATATTGGCCATAAGCATCTGGGATGATACAGGGTATTCAATGTCCACTGCATTGAAGTCTTTGGACAGGAAGGTAAATCCGACACAAACGATTTAAAAAAGTGGGGAGTAAACCCGTCTGGCCCTGGACAATTGCCTGATTTAAGGTTTTTAATACCTTGTGTAAATTCTTCAAATTTTAAGGTGCCTCTAGGGCAGCTATTTGAGAAGGATCCAGTCTCGGTAGAGCTGTGTTTCTGATCGAATATCTGTAGAGTATGAACCCGTTAACCCAAGAGAGGAAGATTGGGGAAGATTATACAGGTTCAAATAAAAATTTGAAAATACCTGTGCAATATTCTCATTTCCATAAACCTTAGTGCCCTCAGATATCATAAATGGTATAGGAGTTTTTGGAAGTCCAGGGATATTTTGGGCTAAATGTTTGCCACATTTATTTGCAAACTCATAATAATGCTTTTTAGCTTTATCCCTAGCGATAGTAGATTGTGTATCTAATATACGGAATAGCTCTCTGCGCGTGTTGGATAAATCAATAGGGGGACCCGCCAGCTAGTCCCATTTATGTTGAGCCTCTAAAGAAGCTATACGTGTTAAATAATATTTAATCTGAGAAGATCTGGCTTTCTTTAACCGTGCTCCATGCTGAAATAACACACCACGCAAAACACATTTTAAAGCTTCCCATTAGATAAGTGGGTGTGTATCATCATTGCCATGAGTATGGTGGAAGGTATCTATTGCTCATTCAAGGTCTATACGGCACACTTAATCAGTTAAGAGCGAATCATTAAGTCTCCAGGATTCCTTAGATTTAGCCTATAATAAATATCCTAACTCTAAATGAATCGGGGCATGATCTGACCATAACCTCATTCCAATATATGATTAATATGGGAAGTCTACCAAGGATTGGGATAATAAAAAGTAATCAATACAAGAAACAGAACCATGAGCTAAAAAGTAAAAGCTAAAATCTTTATCATTAGGATGTAGGATACGCCAAGCATCCATCAGTCCAACCCATTGCCACATTTGTTTAATTTTATTCAAAGTTGAAGTTGGAATAGATGAACAGCCAGTAGAGGTATTCTCTCTTGGGATCAGTGGTGTAAAAAAATCTCCCCCAAGTATCAGATTGTGATAGCCAAATACAACACGTTTTGTTTTCTAAGTTAGAGAAAAAAGGTAAGTGATCCTTATCAGGAGCATAGATATTGACTAACGAGAAATTTCTGCCGCCACAGCTGATCGTAAGAAGAACATAACGCCCTAAGGGGGCAGACTGTGATTGTCATGGGTAAATGATTTATGGAACGCAATTGATACGCCTTTAGATTTAGCATATGGGTTAGTACTATGGGTCCAATTGGTAAAATAGGGCTTTTTGAAAGGTGGAATTGAATAAGTTCTAAAGTGTGTTTCTTGTAAAAAATGAATCTTAGTTTTAGTCTTATGGAAGTGATAAAGTGTTTGATTCCGCTTTTCTGGTACATTAAAACCCCAAACATTTAGGGATGAAATCTTTAAGCCATTAACCGCTATCATTTAAAGGTATATAAGGAACAATAATAAAAAGCATTTTTGGGTATAAAATATAAAACCAATGGTCCTGGTAACAGTGGGGAGGTGTTAGGGAAAAAGTAAGTGGTCCCTCCTTGAGGAAAGTGAAAAACTAAGGTGTGTGATGCAGCTTTTTGTGTTCAGGTCCTTAAATGAGCGAAAATGGTCAGCATCACGGTGAGGGAGGTGAGGACTTCCGTGTCAAAATATCAAAAAACTATGTATTCCAGAAAATATATCTAAAAACAAGCAATTTAGGAAAAAGTGCAGCAAGCAGTGATGCCTCTAAAAGGCTAATAGGAAAAGACAAAATGACATGTTAAACCCATAACACATAAGTCAATAGGCCAAATTTAAATGTCTATCTACAATTAACTAGAAATGCAATCATCAATGATCTCAGGGTATATGTAAACAATGTATCTAAATTCAAAAATAACAGTAAACTGTCCTAATTTTAAAAAGTGGAATACTAATCCGACAAAATGTTTTTATTATACAGTCTCAAACAGAAATACAGGAAAAAGAAAGTCACATGAAGCTCAGCATTCATGGGTGACTGAAGTTGTTGTTGAGGAAGTCATCTTTGTTGGAGACTTGCACCTACATACAGTTCATGGGAAGGTCTGGGGATGTCCAAAGGGGGAAGTTGGACTGGCCAATCTAGAACAAAAAGATCTGATAGCCCCAGGGTATGTTGAAAGGAGGGTAAATCTTCTAAATGTCCAAAGGATGCTGATTTTACATTGTTAAAGGCTGTTAACTGAAAAGGGAAGCTCCATTGATACTTAATATTGCGTGAGCGGAGGTCTTCCAGTACTGGTTTGAGGGCTCTGCGTTGGGACAAGGTGTGGCGGGACAGATCTTGCAACAGTTGTATTGGAAGGCCATTAAATAGAATCTGTTTGTGATTGAGCCTTTCTCATAATTTCTTCTTTAAGATTGTAAGAGTGTATTCTACATAAAATGTCCCTAGGGCGTGCGGAGCCCTGTGGTTTGGGGCCCAAAGCCCCAATTATCAGGAGGTTTCTGCAATAGATCATTAAATATGGTAGTCACAGATGACAGCAGCTCTTCTGTATTAACGCTCTCTGGAACACTCCTCATCCTGATGATATTGCCTCTGTTTCTGTTTTCTAAATCATTATGCTGGTATATCAATTGATTAAGGAGCAAAGAGTGCGCATTGAGAGCCTCTGTATGTTTCACTATGTGTTCTCTAAAAACTTCAGTCATACCCTCTATGTCTTCCATTCTACCCCCCAAACTCTTTTAAGTTTAGCCATTTCAGATCTATATGTATTTTCCTGCCGTTGAACTAAAGAATCAAAGTCCATCTTAGTAGGAAGTGTTTTCAAGAGGGATTCAAAATGCTCTAAGCGATTATCATACACTAAGCCACACCACTGAAGGCTCGAGAATTAGCTGGTCAGGCTCTGCGAGAGGAATCTTTATGACCCAGGGGACACCTGAAAAAGAGACGAACTGGTGCGTTTTTATGGTTTTTTTTAGCTAATTCAATGAGAAGTCAATATCAAAGTAAACTCCCAAAGTTCAAAGTCCCATATAACAAGGTAAACACTGAAAACATACTTAAATGTGCCCATTAAAATGATACCGTAACTTCCCTTTAATTGCTTACTGCTGCAAAGCCCAGCAAAGTGCAGATCAGCGGGGGGAATTCTGCGTCAGGCGTTGACATGAAATCACATGTGAAGCTAAGCCCCTTATCATGACATTGATCCTTTTTGCTTTTGATTTGGCAATGTTAACCTGCTGGGTGGCATCAGAGTTTTAAATAGGTATTCCAGATCTATACTCAATGTGTTTTTATTTTTATTCCATGTGTACGAAGTTTCCTAAATTCATGACTTGATGAAAGTTATGTTTCTTTTCATATTTGTGTAGAACATAATCCATACTGACACAATATTCCTGTAAAACATCAAAGAGAAATGTAGTACTGCTCTGATCAGGTTGGGAAGTCAGGCTGCTACGCTCGGCTGCTGAACCCCTGGGGCTAAAGTGTACAAATAATGCAGAAGAACGGGCAGTGGGGGGGTTATTACGCCTACACAACTTCGTGCAAGAGGCCCGGATTCCACCGAGGCTCCAGACCAGAGAAGGATGATTGGTGACAGAAGTTCTTAGTCATCAGTCTTAAGACACAAATATTATACATTTTCAAAACTTTTATGATTTAATTTTTTTTACAAGCTTTGAATATTTCATAAAGAACCCACAAATGATACTGGTGCCCAAGAACATAATGGGGTTTACCTAGAGAGAGTACAGCAGCAGCTGTTTGCTTTCAGATCTTCTCTCTCCATCTGATATGTCCATACAAAACAGACAGGTAAGCCACTTCTCTGACTTCTGTTATTATTGACGAATAAAGTATAAGGAACCTTTATTTTAACTGACCTGACCTTCCCACCTGAAATGATCTAAACCACCCTTTGCCTCCTGCACCGTAGTTTTTGCATGAGCCCTGCAGTTGCTTCCCTCACGCATTAATATTATATTATATATCCAAAACATATTACACTGTAAATTAAATAGGGGTTGCGCTGTACATTAAATAGGGGTTGCAAATGACAGACAGATACAGATAGTGACACAGAAGGAGGAGAGGACCATGCCCCAAAGAGCTAACAATCTAAGAGAGCAGTGGAACCCTTCAGACTTCTATTAGGACAGAACCCAATATATTCTAAAATGTCTAAAATGTCCTTTGTTTGCTGATAATTTATTCATTCAGATATTGTATTTACACTCATTTACTGTCTCTATGCCAGAAAACTTTTCTCTAGAACAAATGTGCAATCTTGCAGCCAAAAACAAAAATGTCCTATGTATTTCAAGTTTCAGCCTGGATTCACAGATCATTTGCAGCTTTTGTTCTTGCTCAAATACATATCTGACAGCGCTATGATTTTGTACATGAATGAGAATAATTGCAGAATGCCAGCTTGTGGGATGAAATTGGAGCAGGTGGAGCTGTTTATTCCACTGTAGAGTTGAAGCGTTTTGTTATCAGTATGACATATTCGCAAGGCAGTTTGGTGTTTGGCTTTTCTTAAAGGATACTTTACTTAAAGATTTCAAAAGGTTTCTGATACCAGTCCAATGATTGAAGGTTTAATACAACCTGACACTCACCCTACTAGTAGGCAGGGGCACTAATAGAATTGTCGATGGTTGTGAGGAACTACTATTTGGCAACCATTAACCACAAAGTGCCACATATCTTCCTATTGATGGTGATCTGCTCCCTAAATGCTGGGCTCTCCACCTGGTTTACCCTCTGTAGTACATCTCCTCTAGGGCCATGTTGTTCCTTAGCTCCCTGGCCATACTGTCCTGTTCTTTGGCTTTTTTTTCCCAGTGAGCAGGCCAAGACTAAATATGGCGGCCAAAGCCAATAAACTCGCTTATCCTGTACCCTCTCCTGTGAAGGAGAAGCTGAGAGCATAGGCATCAAAATCTCTGATCGTAAAATGTTTAAATTATAAGTCATTCTGTTGACAGATTTGAGGCATTAGGCCAGATTTGTTGTCCCCAAATACACCAAAGCTTATTGGCTAACCAAATGTAAAATGCACCTGCTATGGGAGTATTCTTTAGCAAGTCAGTGCAAAGCCTAAACCCAAACCTTAACCCCTTTATGACCAAAGGTCACTACAGCCAAGACACCCAGAGTGAATATAGCAGCATCCATATTGATTAGGTAAATTTATCCACATTGACTAATTTGTCTTAATATGTTTTTTATATTGTGTTTTCCAGAGACATGTTATTTGATAGTGAACTCTATAACTATACAACAAATGTAAACTGTAATAACAATGATGTCAATGTGAGGAATAATACCCCAACCTTAGTAAGTGTAAGGAATATTGTCTAATATTTGAAGTTGGAGGGAGGAATAGTGTCCCAATGTTGATGCCAATTGGAGGAAAAGAGCGCCATTGTTGGTGCCAGTGCGCTATCATAGTGCCCTATCATTGTAGTCAGTGGGAGAAACGATTTATATTATTAGTGCCAGTGGGAAAATTAGTTCTCCCGTTACTGGAATCAATGAGACAAATAATATTATAGGTGTCAGTTGGACAAATGATGCTCGTGTCGTGTTAGAGAGAGGAAAAGTACCCCATTATTGGTGTTAGCAAGAGATAAAGTGTCCCATCATTAGTGTTAGTAGAAGGCATTGTAAGTGCCCCATTGTTGGTGTCAGTGGGAGGAAAAACACCCTATGATTGATGGCACTGGGAGAAACGTTGGTATAAGTAGGGGGAATAGTGCCCCATTACTGGAGTTAGTGGGACCAATAGTGCCCCATCATTGATGTCATTGGGAGGAATTATTGGATTTAGCAAGATAAATAGTGGAAGTCAGAGTGTCCTCAGGCACGCAGCATGGAATCCCCCATGGCAAAAAGTCTAGATGACACCTGGTCTTCACCAGGGCTACCCACAAAGATTTAAAGGCCAGTAGCCTTAAAGGCTTTTGGCTGCTAGATTTCACCAGGTCATAGCCCTCGGGGTCATCCTACCTGAGGAGGAAGGACGGAGAGTTTTTGGTGTGGCGACAGGCAATGAAAGGGGGTCAAAGCTGACAGGCATAGTCCAAGGTCCAGGTGAGTGGGCAGGACAGGCAAAGTGTGACCCGGCTCTAAGTGAATGGTCAGGGAAGGCAGCAGGCAAAGCATTAGGAGGGAGGAACATTTAATAAAGGTAAAAGTACATATCTTGTGGCACTTGTTTTATCATTTAAGTGTTCATTAACTTATGTTGATGTTTTTAAGTTTATTTTAAAGTTTTCCTGGAGACTTTTCATAAACTCTAACAACTTCCTTATATTATGAAATAAGCACCTTCCTCATGTTTTCTCTTCCCTGACACCTTTCAGGTTACAACAAAGTTACAGTTCCTGTCTAATAGCATTCTAAACTTCTCAATGAATGTATTATCGGTGAAACTAGCCTTTAGAAATTGTGCTGAATAAATTAATACTGTGGGATGAAAATAACTTCTCTTTTGACTATCAAACAGCGCTCTTGGACTTTGGTTTGTGCTCCCAGCTGATAAGAGCCGAGTTCTACCTTGAAATGAGATCTGTATGTTTTGGCGTTGAGTGGGGCCAGGATGGAGATAGCCCTTCTTTCATCTTAATAGAACTTTGTTATGTAATTTTAGGACAGCCACAAGGATTAGTTATCCCCGTTCCTGAGGTTAGACACTGCCCTGAGAATTTATTAAGATTGGTAGAAATTAAAATTCAGGAACCTGGCAATCCTATTAGCATACAAATAAGGAGATATCAGCACCAAAAATAGACGCCATCAATTCATGTGTAAATTTTTATTTTTTTCCCATAGATAAAGCTGAACATAATCTCATTCTCTCTTCATATTCAAAAAATATTCAGCTTTTTTATTTGAAATAAATATCAGCTGCATAAAGTGCTGACTTGCAAATCCAAATATAAAATGTTCAATGATTTATTGTGGGGTGGGAATAGATGGTTTAAATACAGCAAAGTTATTGTGAGCAATAATACATAGACTGGTCACAAAGGGGTCAGCCAAGTGATATACAAAGAGATTTTAGATATTTGAAAATATGCAGACATTTTAGGAAGCTTCTTGATTATAGTATGAGTTTTAGGACTGGCTTTTAGTGCAGTCTGCATAGGATAACTGCATAACATACTTGTGGGGTCAGTAGGCTTGCAAGTGAAGATGTTGTAGTCCCAACATTTTGGCCATTAGATGAATCAGGAGCATGCTGCCATTGGGGGATCATGGGGTAAAGCTAATAGAAATAGGCATTTAATCTTTGTGATATCCCATTTAGTAGAAAACTTTGCTTAAATCCCAGAGTTCAACTTTAAAGATTGGTATTAAAATTTCTCTATAGCCAAAACTTTTTAATTTTGAATCAAGAAGAACTCGTTTATAGTGTTGACCCTTTACGTCACTGACAAAACTTTTGTAAATATTCAGAAACTCCTTCCAACTCTGGATCTCAAACTAAAACATTCAGAATATAGAAATTGCATGTAAGAAAGGGAGAAAAATATCCACCTAAATGTGAACAGGCATCAAGAGGGAAATCATGTTCCTTTATAATACATGTGCATACACCTAATAAATCGTCATGTATGTTATCCAGATGTTGAGTGCTCTAATGCACAATCCATTATCCAGGATTCCATTAACTTTTATGGACAGCTGATATACTCATTCAGCCCAACATTTATACTTAGGCCTGTTGCATTAGTTGATGCATTTGTTGTATAGTTGGCCCCGTAAGAGAGGAATACATATATGGAGAAATTATGCTCTCCACCTCTAACAGAAAAAAGATTTACTCCCTTATAACACATGCTCTCTGTCTGATAAAAGACCATCCAGTAATTGGGTCGGCCATAGTAATTAGGTTTCCATGTAAATGACATGGTGGGTCAAGAGGTAATGTATAGCAAATTATGTTCTTAATATAAATCTACATGATCTTCTATGTATATGGTGGTTCACATGTCACATAGAAAAATGCCAGGAAAAAGTCTATCTGTTCCACTTAAAAGGATAACAATCTGTATCTTGACCATCTATATAGTTAAGCATTCCACACTTGATTGGATTTACAAAAACTCTTCTTGTATTACCTAATCAATTGACCTAATGAATATGCAATACAGGAGCACAAATATCCTAAGTAGACCAGTATAAAACACTACACGCAAAACCATGCAAACACAATTGCAGTTTCTGTCTCATTATATGAACCTTGTACCACCTCTGAACTGGGCCAGAAGGTGATTTCTGAGTAGGAATAAATACAGGACCTTATTGTGCTAAAACCACCCCCAACGTGGCCTCCTCTGAAAGAAATGTCTAAATCTAGAGTCCGCCATATTTAATGGTCATCCGGTGAGCTACAAAAAAAAGAGGACCTTTAGGACCTTGAGTTCCATCTTGTTTGACCAGAATGCAATATAATCTGTTCACACAGATAGAATTATCCCAAATTATACCCAGATTTACTCACCTGTTCTGTTGCAGGGTGCTGCCATCTTCTTCTTTTTCTAGTTGAGATCTTCAATTATCTTGATTGGCTGGACCGAGATGACGCAAAAACTGTCAACAAAAGTACACAGAAGTTCATTCCTGACAGAGATCAGACAGGTAAGAATGCTTTTTGCAGAAGGGACATCACCTGTCCTAGCAAATTGTACAATCAGACATTTAAAGTGGAACTATCATTGAGATATTATAGAAGGGGCCATTGCTGACCTTTTTCTAGATAATGCTAATCTCCTGGATGTTATGCTGATCTTTTGGTTCAGTTTGTGGCCATTAGCTGAACACCTGAGCTACATACTCATTGTAAGTGATTCAGAAGGTAATAAAAGCGGGGGATCAGAACACCAAGCAAGCAAGCTGGATTATTTAGAACTAGGTCAGTAATGGCAGCTTTCATAATCTCCAAGTAATTAGTTCCCTTTAGGACTGATGAAGGCTGTCCAGAAACTTCCTGCAAATTTCTAGATATGTAGGGCAGCGGGATACTTATGTTCTACCCATAAATAGCTGTTATCTGAGAAACATTCAGCAGTTTTCTCCATTTCCCGCCAGTATAGAGACCCAATGGTTTATTGTTTCCCGGTATAATGTCTGCAGAACACACAATAGACAGTAAAGATGCATTAAGGCATGGTGGATGTGAATAGATCACTGCTTTTTATTCAAGCACTATGTAATGTGAAGTTCAGCACCAAGGACAGCAGACATTTCAATAGCACTGTAATACCTAAAATGTGATCCCAACTTCTGAAGGTAAAAAAAGAGGTCACTTTTATAGAAGAGCCAAAACAATACACACACACAACCTATTATGAGTTTTAACAGCTTGTATGTGAAATGAGAGCTCAGACAAGACATTAGATACAGACTGCAGTGACTAATTGTCTCCCAAAGAAGCTCAAAATCTAATAGGGTTCGAATGTCTAAGAACAATTTTGTGAGTAAGCCAATTAACCTACCAGCTGGTAGTGGCCAATTTCAACAGTTTTTGATGGCCTTGTAGGGTTTAGTAGGTGTTCCTCTGTCTTGTAGTCCTGGTCCACCATACAAACTTACTAGACTGGACTGCTGTAAATTTATTTTTTTACCAAACTTTTATTCAAAGTTGAACACATGATGTCATCCCACAGACAAGATACTTTGTCTATAATGCGTTTCACCCTGTAATCTCTACAACCCCATCGAAGGGTGAAACATGGCATAGTGTCTGGGGGGACAACATCAAGTTTGTAACTTTGATTTTACAAAAAAAGTTTAATTGAGGCAAAAGAGGGAACTCATGGCTGTTCCTCCACAAACACAACTTCTTATTTATTTAATAAAATAAAATATTGCACAACAGACAAATTCCCATGCTACAGCCACATCTTATCATGTTACAATCTTAAACATTGCTTCCCAATAAGAAACCATACTCAACATACAAAAGAAAATTCTAAGTACATCTTATAACTTCAGATCAGATTATTGCTTCCTTTTTTACAACCTCAACCTGTTTGGCAGTTACTTACTGCTTTTTTAAGAGAAGCAAGAAGAGGACATAGAAACAAGAACTCTAGAAAAAGTAAAAACATGATTACAAAGTATACCATGTATATCAACCATATTAGACATAATATTAAACCTATTTATAAAGAATACTCACATTTGTTTTAGAAGGCATTTATACATAGCTAAAAGCAAAGGAACTGTCTTATCCTAGTCACATTTACATCATTGGATTAGGACTATAATGCCACCCAAGGAGCTCAAATAAACTGGCAAATGTGCAACTTTAAAAAGAAAAAGCCTAGAGACTACAAGCAAACATGGCCCAGGCTTGGTCCACCATTGTCTCCATCAGGAAGCCAGTCGGGAGCATCAATGAGCATAATATTAGAGTGAGGATGTATATACAAGAAGTGCCTGCTGGAGATCATCAGTGCTGAAATGTGAAGAAGAATGTTTTGAAAAATCAAAACAAAGTCAAAGCAACATCATAAAGCCTTCAAATTAAGTCATCTCATTTTTTCGGTAATTATAATACTAATAATTAAAGTTATTTTTGCCTGATCCAAAACAATGCAATGGCATGAAGTGGCAGCGGGAACACTGAAAATCTCTTTATGTGTGATGTGAAAAACAGAACACAATGAAATACATTGGAGTCTTGTTCTCTTTCAGTGCTGAAGAATTTAGAACTATAAAGGAAGATTTGAAAGGCCCGGTAATCATGCAGAGAGGGGTTTATCCTGAGTCATCGAGCACCGCCAAATCAAAGGCATTTCACCAATTCCTACCAGTTTATACAAAATTCTAAATAGACAATTTTTGATCTTTATGTTTTTGGATTTGCATAGATGATAATTACAACTCATCTTCCTTTATTAGAAGGGGTGGTAATTTCCCTTTTTTTTCTAATTTTCAGTGATAATTGATCCGATGAATAGAAATACTGAGCACAAAGCATCTGAAGGATGAGATTAGATTTTGAGATGATGGTAACATCTTGTTCACTATACAATTTTAGTTTGGTGATATTGTTCCAATGATTATCCATTGGAGCAGACAATCTAAACCAGGGTTCCTTGGAAGCCCAGGGTTCCTCCAGAGGTTTCATGAGTCCTTGGACTGTGGCTGATTAACCTCCAATTTTACGAAGGCTGCGTAGTTCTGGGAGCGATGTCAACTGAAACTGCCACTGGCATGACACGAACGAAATGTTTAGCTGCCTGTAAGGGGGGTATTCTTAGCATCAACCACAATGTAAGGTGAATTATACACAAACCCCAGATTATTGGTTTTAATAGGTGCCCCCCTAGACCTAAAAATAATTTCAAAGTTTCATTGGGGGTAAAAAAAGTAAAAAAAAAAAAAAAAGTTAAGGAAGTCTGCACTACAGGGTCAGATGATGTTAAGCTAATAAGGCAAAGAACAGATGATGAGTGCATGGTGTTAGAATTGATAATTTACCTAGCACTGCACCTATTAACTATATGGGCCTAATTTAAGAAAGCTCTTCAAGGCTGGAGAGGATACACTTTCAACTGTGAACCTGGGTAATCCAGAAAACCTGGGATGGATTTCTTAATAGTCATTTGCTGTTTGTTAGCAAATGTTTTCAGCCCTGGGCCAGAACGATTCCAGGTTTGCTGGATCTCCCACATTCACTGAAGAAAATGTATAATCTCCAGCCTTGGAGAGCTTTAATAAATCAGGCCCATTGTGTATAGCAGCCTTAAATGGGTCAGGCTATACAATGTTTATTTTCTCCATTTTTTCTACCTGTTACACCCCATGTCTGGACAATGCTTATCTTTAAAACAACCAGTTCTCTATTGGAAGCCTATGTTTTAGGGTGGTAATCCAGAAGCACAATACAGAGACAAGGACAAAACAAAGACCTGGCATTCCATTACATGAAATATAGAACCACACTGCAGGGAACCTGTGCTGAGAATGTGGGCAGCCATTGCTGGAAATGCTAATGATTTAGTTGATCCAATGGCTTCAGTGTATTTTGGAGTCACTGACCATAGAGGGTTTGACTTTAATCTTACATCAGTGATCTCCATGTTTGTTCTGGGTCAGTGACCTGAGACATCCAGTAAAACTAGGGTACATTAAATGTATGACAGGGTAAAACATGCAGAACATCTCAAATTTCCCATGTTTTATCCCAGCATGCACATAAGAATACCCACTGATCTGCTTCAATGTCCTGTATTGTTCTGTAGTCCCATTATAAGAACTGGGAGGGCTCACCACCATCCTTAGGACAACACAGGAAGTGTGAACAGGACTCTGGACAGTTCTGAATTTTGGACACATTCAACAGGTAATTTTTGCACTTATTGAACAGATATAATAAAACCAAAAGGTGGCAAAGTTCATTGACATGTAGAATTGTCTACCATTGTCAAATGAAAAAAATATTCACCCTCTTAGATTGTAAGCTCTTTTGGGCAGGATCCTTTCCTCCTCCTGTGTCATTGTTTATCTCTGTCATTTGCAACCCCTATTTATTGTACAGCACTGCATAATATGTTGGTGCTATATATGTACAGTTCAATAATAATATTGCATTCTAGATCTAGGTCCCATTTATGTTTGTGATTTGAATGTTCTAATGAGGGAATAATAGTGAGATAAAGATGCATTGAATACAGCTCCTGCAGCGTAGTGAATTTGTTCTGTTCTGTTTACCTCTCCTTAGTCCAGGGGCAGCAGCCTGTAACATCCAAATTGTTATTCTATGGACAGAAGAAATGTGACGTGGACTAAAAGTAAAGGAAGAAAACGGTCAGACCTGAACACACGTTTTTCACTTCATCTCTGCTTAAAGGGGCCATTTGATCTGTTGCTTTGAACTGGTATTTTGATGGTGACACACATTAAACTGCATTTTCATTGTATTAACCATGTGCCAACAAAGCATTTATTTACACACTGTGGTATATTACTGGGGCTTGCTCATCGTAACGGGGTGCTTACATGGCAGATAATAGGCAGCAGACTGCATAAGTCCAAAATAACAGCAGTATTTATTTTATCAATGTGTTACAGCACACTCCACAACTTTATAACAAAACGATAATCAGTAGTCCGGCTAGGCATCTGGCTACCTCACTTAGGTGGCCTCTCCTACTAACACATACACTATATCAGTACTGTTCCACTCACAGTTTACGTCTTGTTTGCCCACTGCCTTTCCTGGAGCTCTGTCCCCTTTTCCTGCAGACTGGAAGAAACTCTGGCTCCTTTCCCAGCCTGGAACACTCTGGCTCTCTCTTCAGCCTGGAACACTCTGGCTCTCTCTTCAGCCTGGAACACTCTGGCTCTCTCTTTAGCCTGGAACCCCCTGGCTTGGCTCTCTCTTCAGCCTGGAACACTCTGGCTCTCTCTTCAGCCTGGAACCCTCTGGCTCTCTCTTCAGCCTGGAACCCTCTGGCTCTCTCTCAGCCTCTTGCTGATCAATTCCTCTCAGCCTCTTGCACCAGTGCAAGACGATATATGCCAGTCACTAGGTTGACGTCAATGATGTTTATAATAATATTATTGCTGTTTAATGTATGTGAGTGCAGGGTGTGGTGGTGATGATCCTTCAGTAGTCTGCATGACACCCTGCACTGCACAGGATGTGCCTTGGGCGTCGTTCAACCTGTAAGACTGAGGACATCTAGTGGCAGAAAAGATGATCACGATGATACATGTCTTTTCATAAGGGGTTGCTTGTGCAGTGGTGATTCTTCCTTAGGGGGCAGCTGCATGACACTCAGCAGTTACGGGATGCCCAGAGGACATCATTCACACTGGAAGACTAAGGACATTTAGAGGCACAAAGGATGATCATCATAATGATATTGCTGTTCTGTGTAAGTGAGTGCAGGGTGCAGTGGTTACTCTTCTTTAGGGGACAGCTGCATGACACCCTGGACTCACAGTATGCCCAGTGGGCGTCATTAAACCTGGAAGACTGAGGACACCCAGTGGTGAAAGGGTGATCATTGTAATGTTATTGCTGTTCTGTGTATGTAAGGGCATGGCATAGGGATAGGGATGATGTATCTTCAGGTGTGGTTACTTGACACACTAACACACAGGATGTCCAATAGATGTCATTAACACTGAAAGACTGAGGACATCTAATGGTGGAAAGGAATTACTGCGGTTGGAAAGTAGCAAATAGGGGCTAGGTATTGCAGGCACTATTAATTCTTTCTCCCCCCCCCCCAAACTATGCCTAGGGTTGGGTCCTAATTTATAAACCCCCCCAAGTGAAATTTACATGATGGGTATTGTTCTGTTCATGCACTTGTCTTTAAATGCATGCGCAAACATTCATACACCAACCAGTGTACATGCCTGCGCTTGGAAAGGAAACACCAGTACTCATACATAAGTTGCATCTCACATTGACAGCATGGCGCCCAGGTATTTTAGTCCCGCTGCTTTGCTTCCTATTGTTGGCCCTATTGCTCATTTCATTGCTTGTCACCTTGTCAGAACAAACGGCACAAAAGCGGCATTACTGCCACATTGGGCTTACCAGCTCAATTCACTCCCTGCTCCTAATAATTCACTTTAATAAATCAGTAAGGTAAAAATAACATTTTTTTCCGTTTGTCAGCTTCAACTGAATTATCAGCATCAAGCGGGAAAAAAAGGCTGAATTTATTTTCCGAAAGAATAATACAATTATAAAAATATTTCTTCGTAGTTACATTGTGGAAAATAAAAAATAAATGCAACACAGAATATAAAAATCATTGAATGCACAATAAGACAAGTCGGTGGAAATGTTAAAAGGCAGCCATAATGAGAATGTTAGCAAAGCTGTTGCCATTTAAAGGGTCACCCCTCCACCATTAATATTACTATTATTAAACAGGATTTTTATAGCGCCAACATATTAGGCAGCGCTGTACATTAAATAGGGGTTGCAAATGATAGACAGATACAGACAGTGACCCAGGAAGAGGAGAGGATGTTTTTCCAAAGAGCTTACAATCTTGAAGATAAATGTGTCCTGCCCTGAAGAGCTTACAATCTTACTATGCCCAAAACTAATTTTTATTTACAGGTGCAGTGTTCTCCCCGGCCCCTTTTAGCTGGGTGCACCACCCAGAACTTTTCATTACCACCCGGCTGTTTTTGGACGGTTATTGAAAAGTTGGATCACAATTGAGGGGCTGCCACCCAATTTCTGGGGAGAATAATGTGTGGGATTCTGAGTCTTTGGTTTCTTGTATCTAGTGGATACTCCAACAGTGAGATGTCCCTGCAATGATTGCTGACCATGTCCTGGGAGTTCTTGGTTCACCCGACTTTGTGTGTCTCGGCTCTTCCTTCTACATCCTCCATACTATTAAAAAACCCAATAAGAATGATGGGAGCCTTCATAATGGGCACAGCATATGTGCTGACCTGGAACTCAGTACAAGGATGGTGGGAACATCTCATAATGTGAACAACAGGTGTATAGATCAGGAACTCAGCTCAGAGATGGTGGGAATGTCTCATAATGGTCACAGCAGATGTATAGATTTAGGGATAGTAGGAACCCTTATAATAGGAACCAATAGATATACAGACCCAGGAACCACACATAGGGATGATTGGAGCCTCTCATAATGGGCTCAGTAGGTGCACAGAACTCTGTACTGGAATAGTAGTAACTCCTAATAATGGGCACAGCAAGAGAGTAGACTCAAACTCATTGCAGCAATGGTGGGCATCCCTTACAATGGGCCTAACAAGTGTACAGACCATAGAAACCCAGGAAAGGGATGTTATACCCCCCTATAATGGGCCCAGCTGCTCTGCAAACCTAGGAACTCAGAAAAGGGAAGGTAGGAACTGTTCAAATATAAACTACTATAAAACACTGAAATATCAGCTTAGGAGGACTGACCCTTGAAAAGCAAAATTTGAAGGCTCAGAAGGGTCAGTAGCAGAGGTTGGAACTTGAGTCGCACAACTTGGACTCAAGTCCGACTTCAGTCGCCTAATGAACTACTCGACTTAGGGGTTTTCCCCAGCGACTTGCAACTCGACTGGCAACTTGCTTTCTCTGCTGACAGCTGCAAGAGAGGTGGGGAGGAAGTTGGTGTGTCTTCTGTAACATCGCCTTCCTCGCTGCCCTTTTTGCATTCTAAGATTTCTCTTACAGCTGAAGAGGGTGGGCAGCAAGGCGGTGTTACAGAAGCCTCACTGCTTTCCTCCCTTCCCCTTTCAGCTGTCAGAGGAGAAAGCCGTGGACTTAGAATACGATCCTGTGCTCAAGGATCAGGGCTCTGTTTCTATATGGGGACAAATAGGGATAAATTAAAAGACTTGACTTTGGACTCAATTAGGAAGAATTCTTGGTGACTTGAGACTTGACTTTGGACTTGGTGTCAATGACTTGGGACTCAACTTGGACTTGAAGGGTGACAACTTAGTCCAACCTCTGGTCAGCGACCATTCTCTGTGCTGTTTTTAAGCAGTCATAGCTTTGGATTCTCTACTAAAGGGCCCTTGTGAATGTCAGGTTGCCTTGCAGGAATGCCTCTCATCTCGCACAGCAAAGCATTATGGGAAATGCAGCGGCTATCAGTGGGGATGCCATATTGTGATTAAAAACAAGTAAACTGAACAGTCTTCTGACTTTCACAGGCCTGTAATTAGGAATTAGCGGGTTATTAATTTGCAGCCGGAGGTGATATGCTGACAAGTGAACACGGCACCAGGCTGGAGAGGATAATTAAAACTGGTCCTGGCATCGGCTGAGCACACAGCGTTCGCTGGCAACATAACTAACTCGCTTGTCCAAATCAGCTACTGTCCGTCATGTTCTGACTCAGAAGGGAAGAACTGTCAGAATTCAAGAATGCCAAAAGGAGAGTAAACCTGGCACTAAAACTATATATACCAGGTGGTGTGATGGGATGTGTGCCAAATCTGAATCTTCAGTACAACACTATAACACACTAGCACATTGGATTAGAGTGCCAGGGTGGTCAGTTCACCTCCTGCCAAGGTCACCAATTTTCCCCNCTGTTTGCATCTCATATTCCCCTCTTCAGCTGGCAACATCTAATTACTTTAGCTGGCCCAGCACCTCTGACCCTCCCCTGCCTAAATAAACCTTTATGATGCTGCCCAGGAAAGAGCCACTATAAAGATTTGGTGCCCAACCTGAACCCCTTTGGGGCCACAGCAGCCAGTAGGGCTACCATTGTAAAGGAGCTGCATTGGAAGTGATCTCCAACAGCCTCCCTAAAGCATATTTCTAGGCTTCAATATATAAGAAAGCCCTAAAATCCAAACTTACCCATCTTCAAATGCCCCATAACCCACCACTAATCAGTCACCATTCCATATCCCCTTATTAAAAAAATACGCCTCCCCTTACCTTTTAGATTGCAAGCTCTATTGCCCAGGGTCTTTTTCTCCTCCTGTGTCATTGTGATTGTCAAGTATGCAGCGTTGTCATCTAGAGCTATATAAATAAAGGTAATATTATTAACGTTACAAATCTCTGACCAGCTCCAGCATTGTATTAGCAGTCTCTTACAATCCCCTGTAGCACTATGTATGTAATTATGATGTGTGGCTTCCTGGGGATAACAGGGGCCACAGCTAAGGACCCCATATCTATACGTTCAATGTACATGAGAAGATTGTAGATGAAATGATCTGGTGACAGGGTCTCTATCATCTATAAAGCAGATGTAAGCAGTATCTGCAATAGTCTATGGGGGGCTTCCTTTACAATATTGAGGTCTTCCACTAGGGATTCCTATTCCCAGAAGGCTTAGCAGCCGACCAGTCAGCGTGGTTCTAAATCTTGTACTAGTGGGTTAACCTGAACAATATCTGGGAATGAATCTCAGCAGCTGAGCTTCATATAACGATAAGACGAGCAGAGAGTGATGGACGGAGTGTGTGCACCGCTCTTCTATTGATGAACGAGGCCTCTCTGCTACGCTTATTTATCTCCTAATATCTTCAGGGACACAATGTGCTATGAATTCATTTCCCTTCTCATTAAAATAAATTCAACTCGAGAGCTTGTAAAAGGAAATGATACCATACTGGGATGTGTGATTTTGCAAAGTTTTCAAAACTCTGCAGCGTTGTGGTTTTATGTCAGAACAGCACGAAATGCTCCACTGAGCTGAATTCTAAAATCTAACACAAAGTTAATTGGGAGTTTATATAAGATGAATTTTGTCCCTGAAGTTAATGATTTTCTTTCCTTTTTTCTGCTGTCCTAGACATCACTAACAGTCTCTTCTCCCATGAAAATGGACCTTTCCCTGAATTTTCCAAACGACATTCATTAAAATGCATATTTGTTCTTTAGAAAACGCACTTACCTTTCCATACAGTCCAGTGATAGCCTACATTCTTCTGGATCTGCCTCCTCTCTTCTGTGCTAGTGCTGGATTCCTCTGTCCCACCCCTGCT
>NC_092864.1:11379892-11384282 GCF_032062135.1 Pyxicephalus adspersus
CCCCTGCTCGCTCTCTGCCACATAATCTCCCACCCCTGCTCACTCTCTGCCACATAATATCAGAGAGTCTTCTGAGATAGGAGAGAACACTAACTTATTAGAAACAAAGATGGAGCATACAGAAAGTTGGGAGATAAAGACAATTCTGGAAGTATTTTTCAGTACCTAAAGAAAAGAAATAACTAAACCAAATGTAAAATAACAAAAATGTTTTATTTGTACATTTAGCAGATTAAATAGAAGCAAATAAAAAAAGTTTATTGGTCTGGGTTTATACCCTTTAAGAAGGCTAAACAGGGCTGGTGCCGATATGCAAATATTGACTTTCTGTATAAAAGTTAAGCCAATATATGAGCAAAGCAGGCCATTTAAATTAAGATGAACTCTGACCCTCTGAATGCCCCAGCATTGCAGATTCTTTATACACCTGCAGCCTGCAGTAACTGAAGAACTGCATTGTGGGAATCTCTAGTATGAGTGGTCTGGGACTTTCCATTAAAAATTACCCAGAATGATCTTTTAAAAAGGATCAAAGTCCTATATTGGATTGTGTAGGGGGGTTTTCTTCTAAGCGTAGCAGTATACCAAATCCAGGTATCATCTTGTAAGCTCAGCAATGTCTATCCATTCTTTATAGAACAGTGACATCATCAAGGTTGAAGTTGCTCTGATATCTATGTTCAAGCAGGAAATTGCTGCCAATCCTGAGCTACGATTGGTGGAATTAGGTAAATCTCCATTTTCCAAAATGACTCGCTGTATAAGGTGTTCCCAAGTCTCATGAAAAACTTGGGTCCAGTGTGAGGTCCCTTTTCCCATCAGCATGTCATAGCTGAGCAAGTCTAGAAGGCTTTCCCTGCTCTGCTCCCATTGAGGGGTTGGGCGTGCAGACACAGTTAATGAAGATATAACTCACTGGGCCTCATGTTGGTTCCCCTGTCCAGGCACAGAATGGAGGTAAAGGCATCAGCTGGGTGAATGTAGTGAATTCAGCAGTTCCATATAAAACAATATTGCTATGTAACAAAGGACAGAGTAGATTGTCAAGGCCGGGACATCATCAGTGGGTTTGGAGGTTCGCTGGGACTGTTGGAATAGCCCAGTTTCTTCAGGTCCTTTGTGACCACATTGAAGGAAAGTGTCAGAAATCCTTGTGACCGCACTCTTGTGACTGTAATGACAAAGAACATTGGTGAACATTAAAATGGACATTGATTTACACTATTTTATCATCAATCAGCTCAGATTACAAGATGCCTTTTTGCCAATCACACAGGAACCAATGACCCCCCCCCAACTTCCCAAAATATAAGCTTTCATTATAAAGCTATGCTTGTAATGCAATCATCATTGCAATGGTAGCATCTAGCTAATCAATATTATGACCATTGGGTGAGTCACATTCAGCCATGCGAGGGATCTTTTTTCTGTGTTTAACATGCCCAGATCTTGTCTTACCCCTCCATCTCTGACTGGCAGAGAAAATAGAAGCAGCAGACTAAGGCTACGTACACATGTCAGATGATTCTTGTCCAGCTAAGGGCTAATATCTTACAAGAATCTGGTGTGTGTATGGTGTTCAGGATGGATCTATGAGCGACTAACGGTCTAAATGGAAGTGAATGGGGAAGGAGCACAACGGGGTGCCGGTTCATCGCTCTCCCCCATGCCCCCTCTATCAAGCAGAATGGTCATGTATGTACAGCACTCATTAATGCATCGTTCAGTCTTTTGTCGCTGGATAGGATCGTAAAAGATGCTTTCCAAGGACAATTATTGAACGTGCATATGCAGCCGAATAGGTAAATTTCCCCAAACATTATGCTTATATCTGCTATTAATATACTCCTTGCTGCTTTTCCTTGCCCATTTGAGGTTCTGCTGTGCAAGTTGAAAGAGTCTGGTACTACGTCACCCTTAAAAACAACTTAACCTGACCATTTATTCCTTATTTCCCACCCAGTACGCCACACAACAGAGAACAGCATGGGATGGCATGCGGTGACTCACGTCATCAGATGCCAGTGATATCGGCAATTATGTAACTCTGTGTGGTGGTGATGAGGTGGTTAGCGCACTCCTGTGCGTTTGCGGAGGTGACGGAGAGCCAGGAACATCTAGTGTGACATCTGCGAGTCATTAATCACATTCTTTTGGGCCTCTTAGATATCCAAGAAGCATTTTAGCTGCTTACTCAGAGCCTTCTGCTCATCCTCAGTCACTATTATTAACATTGACAACGTGGCACTACAATAAATGATTGCTGAACAGCCAAGCTGTGATCATTGCTTTAAAAGGACATATAAAACGAGAGGAACTCCATTACAGTATTACTAAGAGATTATATTTTTTATTATCTATGGTCTATACTATAAGATTTATTTTTGCATAAAACCAAAATATTCTGCATCTCATTGTCCATCTTAAATGAAGAAATACTAGCCAGGTATGGCCAGTGCCAATGAAATTGTTCGAAGTGTTCTCCCGGCTCCCTTTAAATGGGCGCACCACCCGAAACTTTTCAGTAACCACCCAAGTATTTATGAGTGGCTGCTGAAAAGCTGGGTCACAATACAGAGGCTGCCACCCACCTACAGATTCTTCCCACCCAGCTTAAAAATAATTCTGGGAGGATATTTTTAATATTATTACACAATATTTATATAGCGCTGACATATTACACAGAGCTGTACAAAGTCCATAGTCATGTCACTAGCTGTCCCTCAAAGGGGATCACAATCTAATGTCCCTACCATAGTCATATGTCTTTAACACAGTCTAAGGTCAATTATGGAGGGAAGCCAAATAACCTAACTGCATGTTTTTGGAATGTGGGAGGAAACCGGAGTACCCAGAGGAAACCCATGCAAAAATGGGGAGAACCTGCAAACTCCATGCAGATAATGTCCTGTCTGAGATTCGAACCCGGGACCCAGCGCTACAAAGGCCAGAGTGCTAACCACTGAGCCACCGTGCTGCCACACCGCCAATGACAGTGAGGGCCTCCTCCAGGATAAGGATGTAACCACTGGAGGAGGCCTTCACTGTCAGGGGGTGCAGAGCTAGGTAAGAATAGGACATAATGGGCTGGGTGTGAGAGAGATCCTGTATGTAGAAATATAAAGACAGCCATAGCTGAACTGAACTAGTAGCAAAAAGACAAGCATTCCTTCAAGCAGTGGTCGTGAAAAATTATAATAAAGAGCCTCCATAAAGATGGACACATTCTTCTCGGACCACATAAAACCTAAAATACACAGCCAAAAGACAGGATTTGATAATATTGATGTTTTGGTCTTTATTAAAGGTAAGATCCATATTAGCAGTATGCAGTCCATGTATAAAATGAAGAGCCCATCAGCTATGGTTGATCTCCACTTGGAAATAGTAAGATTTGAGATGTCTCTGGGGCTGATCTAAATAAAGCCCTCTAATGTTGGAGAGGATACACGTTTATCAGTAAAGCTGGGCGATCCAGCAAACCTGTAACGGATTTCTTAAAATTCATTTGCTTTTTGTTAGCAACAAAAACAGCCGGTGGTTACTGAAAGGTTCCGGGTGGCACGCTCGGCTAAAAGAGGCTGGAAAAACACTTGGCACGCTTCAAAATCTTGCAAAAGCCTTCCAAGAGGAATGAAGAATGGAGCTGGAACACAGAGCAAACTCTATATTAATGAGATGTTGACAGATATGTGAAGGTCAGGTGTCCATAAACACTTGCCTGTGCAATCTATGTATAAAATGAAGAGCTTGCTGTCAGTTTTTGTCTTCCATATACCATCTGTAGAGCGGTAGAGGTGCCATGTTAAATATTTACCACCCTGCTGCTTGAACTTGATGTTTAAAAAAAAAAACAAAGAGGAGAAAACGCCCGGCTAGCTATGCATGCTGTAATTAAACACTTGTTCAATGTAGCGCTCTATTTTCTCATGATAATAGGCACGTGTGCAGCCGTGTGTCTCCGTGCTAATGGGTTCGATAAATTAAAGCCGCTTTTTAAGTCAGTTTAATAAAATCCGCGATGCAAGCTGAATTTTATGAAGGTGACCTCGGCAGCGTTATCATGTGACAAGGAGATAATTGTGATCCAATATGTGTTTAATGTATTCTCAAAAGGATTAGAAGTACAGAAGGTGAGCATCTGCTACTGCAGGTAGACACTCCTGATCAATGAGCTAGCTCCCCTCTATAGGATTTTGTAACTTGCTGGAGTTTAAACACTTTCATTTTTTATACAAAGGCTTTGAATTAGGATATACTTTGAATATAAAGAGTTTTGATGTCTGTACTTCTCCTCAGCTACTTCTTAGAGTGCCCGGGAGCCCCAAAACTCAGCATGCTCTAATATATAACACCTGACCATGCCCTTTTATTATTATTATTATTATTA
>NC_092864.1:11385677-11421328 GCF_032062135.1 Pyxicephalus adspersus
GTCAAGGAGAGAGTTGGTGTTCAGGTAATGGGTGAGTCTTTTGTAGACAAGGCGTTCAAGGAGTTTGGAGATATATGGGAGAAGGGAGATAGGGCGGTAGTTGGAGGGTAGGGAGGGGTCCAGTGAGGGTTTCTTTAGGATAGGGCCTTTCCAATCATCCAATCACATTAACTAGACAATTAGAAATGGCATACGTTGGGAGGAGCTAAACACTGGACATTAGTATTAACTTTAAGTTTCTGTGTCTTTTTTTACCTTGCTTAAAATTTAAGAATGTTATGGTTTGCTCCAGGTTGCCTATACACACAGAAACCCCTATGCCTACAGAACTGGGGTCACCAGAACTGTAACCCACTTGTGTATAATGTAGGTCAGTGAAAATTAATGCATTTTATTTTCTTTTGTTTGAATAAAAATGACCACCATTATGGCAACCAAGATAAGTTGATATCATAACTACCATACAGAGCGTTAATAGGAGTATTGGAGGTTCAGTTAAATGTTGTGTTCAGTTGCAATGGGTAATCTTATCCTTTAAAGAGACCCTGTTATAACTAAATAAAAGCATGATGAAGCCAATGATGTCAATAAGGGAGCGAACAGGTGACACCAACAGTGTTCTCCACAGCCCTTTTTAGCTGGGCGCACCACCCTGCACTTTTCATTAACCACCCGGCTGTTTTTGCGTTGTTACTGAAAACTTGGGACACAATACAGGGCCACCAGCTGCTGGGAAGAATACTGCATAATGACTGTCTAGTCTCCCAAGTGCCTGTTTGCCCTCTGCGTCCTGCGCCGAGTCTTCCATGTTTTGGGTGGGATGCTGGGTCCTCTCTGCATTCCTTTATTCTGCACTGAAACAAGGAGAGTCACGCTGAATTTACCCTTTACTTCAGCAGATCCCTCCATCCTTCCAGAGAGATCCTCCATTGGGTCCTGCAATCCTCCTTTGTCCTGGAGTGATTGGGTGCCCACGCCGGGTGCCGCCATCTTTATACATCTTCTTTCTTCTTCTGGCTACGTCAAAGAATCTTACACTGCGCAGACTATTCCTACAACTTGCTGATGTAGCCTGCTCTAAATGGGTATGTGCAATAGGATGAGGCATTTATTTTTCCAATGCAGAAAAAAGCACTTCTGCGGAGGAGCAGCCAGAAGTCTCCTGGAATTTGTGACGTAGATATCCCAGGAAGCTCTGCACTCTAATTTTGTTTTTATTGCCATGGCCTATAACAGATTTGCCTATCACGTCAGTTGTCCATATATATTTCTTTGGCCCCCCTATATTCAAAGCATTTGGAAAACAGAATTCAGTTCCAAGCTATGTATGGAGAAACAGACTCTCAGATTTGAAAAGAATCCCAGTATGGGAATTATTAATAACCTCTAACAACAGGGCCGTGCCATCTGTGCGCCTTTGTATAATCTGCAGGAACATTTATTTCTGATGAATAATGAATGATGTCTTTTATAGTGGGTGACACCCTCCTTTATCAGCCACAAAACAATTTGCTACTTTACCTTCTCTGCCATCA
Source organism: Pyxicephalus adspersus (assembly GCF_032062135.1). NCBI lineage: Eukaryota > Metazoa > Chordata > Amphibia > Anura > Pyxicephalidae > Pyxicephalus > Pyxicephalus adspersus. The sequence continues at coordinate 11,387,213 of NC_092864.1, forward strand.
CCCTGAGCCACCACTTTTGGGTCAGTGAATTCCGGGCGACGTCCCGTAAACCAACTGGAAAAAGAAAACAAGTTGGTTATCTGAAGCAAGATTAGAGAGTTGTAGGGCAGAGACAATGCAAAAATCACAAGTTAGAGCAGAACTCCAAGCAAACAGCCAAATACCCACCAAAGGATTTATTTGTTTAGCCATCTATTCATGAGACTTAGATAGCTCTGCCACACAACATAGCCCTGTCTGACAGGAAAGAAGCCCCTTTCTACCATGTGACTGGGCACTAAAAAGAGAAGCAGAACACTGATGAGCTCTCACTGAACTGCTTTTTCCTGCTTTCTCCTTCTATCAGCAAATTCTTTGAACTGCAGCACTGTGCTGCTTTGCCTCTCCTAGTTTGAGCTATGTTGTTGAGGAGAGCTATAAACTCAATTTTAGGCGCTTACTTTGCTTGCATTAAAAAAATGTAAATATGATGTATTATTGATTGCAGAGCTGTATTATTTGTATGGTTTAATGTATACCTGTAAACCTGCAGTTTAGCTTTAAAGTGAACTTCTTCTTTTCATAACATTAAATTGCCACTTCCTCACACAATGTAACACCTGGGCAGTCAGCTGTACTCCATATTGTAGACTTTAGTTGTTTCTGTCTCACATCAAACAGGGAACAATGTCAGCACTTCGGATTTGCACACTTGTTCTTGGTCCTGCCACTGGGCAGGTTCTTTATTGCAGAAGGGACAGGTGCTGTCCCCTCTGCAATAAAAGAACCTTACCTGTCCATTTCAGTTTTTTAATTGCACTCACCTGTCCTCGCTCCAGCTTGCCATCCTGATCTGATCTTCTTCCTGGAGTCATTTTTTTAGGCCATCTTGGTTGGCTTGGCAGGGATGCTGTAAGTCCTGCGCATGTGTGATGGAGTTTATTGAGTTCTGGCACCCCCAGATAGCAAGAACATACCTGGCAGTGTACGTGCAGTTCAGAAGACAGCAAACAGGCAGGTAAGTGTTTTATTGCAGAAGAGACATCGCCTGTCCCTTTCTCTAATAAAGAGTCACCTGCTGGCTGAGTACTATAGTTTTGCTTAAAGCCGAAGGACTAGCATGACAACCAGAGATCCAACATTTTCAGAATATGACTGTACAGGCTGCCCGATTATTTCTCAATGAAGCTTCATCTTTGATACAAACAAACTTCTCTTTATTTTTGGCTGTATTGTTGTGGCACTGATGATTGGTGTATCCGCTGTCCTAGGTGCTGAATAGTTCCTTTTGTTGTATCTGCTCTGCTTATTGTTTACAGTTACACTGATACAATACATCAGGGGTTCTGAGACATTTAATCTGATGACCCAAATACAGAAACTGTCATTGATCAGAGAAGACATTTTTTACTGTATAATTAAAAACAGCAAAACAAACACATCAAGCAATTAATGCAGTGCAACAGTTATAATATATCATGGGGGCGGAGGGTGAAAACCACTCCAGAGCAATGTTTAGTAAACTGGTGCCATGATGCCACCTACCTACAGCAATCATCTAAAAGAAGATTGTTCCCTAACAATGAGAATGGTCTTGTGTTTCCCTATGCAAAGCAGGCAGATCATGGCTGGCAGGAGGGGATAAGAAGGGTGCTGTACATAGATCCTGAAAACGTGACACTAAGGTAATGGCTATATAAGTGATGCTGTGCCTCCATGATTGAATGGAGAAGTCAACTGAATAAAAGAAATGGTCACTCCACAGCTCCAGTACTCTCCCTAAAAATTTTTTTGTTAAGCTGGGTAAGAAGAAGTTGCAGGTATGAGGACCCAGCATCCCACCCAAGAGGTGGCAGACCCTGCCCAGGATGCAGTTGGTGGGGAGAAACTATAGGTGGGTGGCAGCCCCTGTATTGTGACCCAACTTTTCATTAGTCACCCAAAAACAGCCGGGTGGTTACTAAAAAGTGTTGGGTGGTGCGCCCAGCTAAAAGGGGCTGGGGAGAACACGGAGCTCATGTTTTAATTCACTCTGTTCACCCTCCTTTTAGCATCCTTTTTGATAGCATACAAATAGATTTGCTCCTTGTGCTGCTGCTTCCTCTCCCACATTAAGCTCTGCTGCTGTACATGCTCTACGAGAGACCGGTCCCAAGTCACGTTCAGGTACTCACACTGCCTGTGCCTAAATAAATACAATTATTAATGTATTAATTATAGCAGGGCTGCATTTATTTCTGCCTTTTCTGGAATTCAGTTGGAATAATTTATTGCCATCTCTGACTTACATTAACTGTTGCTCAGTAAAGCAAATCTGCAACTGGACCATTTTTTTAATGTATTTACATAAAATTGATAATCTTAGCAAAATTTCAGGATTAACATTCCAACACAACATGATCCGACAGGACGCATTAAGCTGCATTTAGAAAGGTGGCTGCACGTGGAACAGACGGTAAAGGTTGCTTTGGGGTTGATGCTGCCGACACAATATGGCCAGATGGAACAAGCAGGGGAGACGGAGTTGTCTTTCAGTTTGGTCTGTAGCCTGCAGAAAGATTGCGGCATGACTACACCAAATGTGGTGGATTGCACTTGTGATAAGGCATTGATGGACTAGGCATTGATAGTAGTCTCCATCTCTGCCAGCTGGAAATTTTACAGCATGGTGCAATACTGCAAAATCAGAGTGAGGGAAGATTTAGCCTGGAGTTTCTGTTGTTGCTGGCTTCCTTCAACAATGCAAGTTGCCTGGATATGATTGCAAGGTTTAGGTTTCATTGACATGTGAGATTCTGATATTGAATAAAGATAGAGAGAAGGAATTCTGGCTTTTAGAAACTAACCCCTTTCTGATTGGTCAAGTAGGCTTTTGAGATTGAAGAACATGAACTACCAATGAGACTGTTTAGACAGCTCCCAATCTTTGCATGTGCCCGAGCGAGATTGGTGGCCACTGTGTGAAATCATTGTGTATAGACATATGTACCGTGGTACTTACCAATGCCATTCATAAATCTGTGCTAGAAGGTTGATGAACAACTTATTGGAAATGACCAATGCTTACTCCTATGGAGGACGAACAAGAGACAACCTGCTGTGCCCTCCTGCCTCTTCCCCTTCCATTGAACAGTACAGAGGTCATTCAACTGTCACGAGAAACAATCATGAAAGATCAATTCTAGCGGCAGTAGCCCTAAATTCGTCTGTCAATCATCAGAGCTGCAGCGAGAAAGAGGATGACGTGAAAGAAAAGACATCAAGATGCTTCCTAGTAACTAAATTACCAGAAAAAAAAGTAAGGCGTTAGATGACAGGTCCACTTTAAGAAATGGAAAAAGGAAAGTAAAGCCGCTATTTATAAAGTAGGGAATCAGACCACCAGGATATGTTTCAGGAATGTCAAATTTCCTGCTTAACATATTGAGTCCTAAGTGTTGGCAATGTTTACTATATGACATTTTCGGGTTATGATACAATTCATACTTGGCCATTAAAATAGAAACACCCCATTAAATCATCACAGACTGAACAAGAACCGGCCACATTTAGAAGAGATTTGGGTCTCATATCTGCTGATGGACACATTTGCCAGTTGGGAGCCCTATTTAAAACCGAGTGATCACAGATGTCTTTCCCCCAATCCATTTACTGATAAGCTTTCATCTGGGAGTTCATATAATCAGAGAAAACCAGAAAGCTTTATGCACAGAATTGGTTGGCTAATATTAGCAATAAAGAAATAAATGACGAATGGGGGATTGTGCAAACCTGCCATGATTTCTTTCTAACGAATTAAACACAAGGGTCTGTGGTAAAGTTTTCAGTTCTGAAACGTTTAACTTAAAAAGAAGTTACAAAATGATCTAAACTTTATTAGAAATATAGAATAATATAGAGAATATAGATTAATATACAGAAATATAAAATAAAGGTATTTAGATGAGTGTTTCTCAACCAGGGTCACTCCAGAGGTTGCTAGGGATTCCCTGAGCAATGTACAATTTGAACCTATTAGAAATCCTATTCAATTGAATGCAGTATTTCTCTTTCTAATTTTGATTTTAAAAGTGGAAAGTGGCCATAGACTTACATTAGGAGCGCTGTAGCCAAAGTGGCAATTAAAAAGTCTGAAACAAAATTTTAACCCAGCCTTCCTTAACCTTTTTACCTGAGCCCTTAAATTAATTTTCAAGCCTCGGGGAACCCCTGCTGAAAACAATTCCTTGGGTGTCAACGGGGATAAAAGCCACTAAATTGGTGGCCAGTGGAAAGAATGTCCCCTACAGTGGTGGCTTGGATACAACCTTTATAGACAACCAAACTATGTCTCTAGATTCTCTGTGGTGTTTGGACCCAGAACTCTGCAGGCACCATCAAATAGGAGGTCATTTGGCCACTGTTCAGGGAACCCCTACCAACATGTGGAGGAACCCTGGATGAGAATCGCTGTTGTAGTGTATGGAATTTGCAAATATCAAATTAAATGTCAAGGACAAAGAGTTGGGACCCTCTAAAAGGAAGCTCCTGAAGAATCTGCATGGTTTGATAAACAAATTCACACTACTTGCACCCTTGTAAAGAATAAATTGCAAACTTACTGTACCTGTTCAGTGGTTGTCAAGTGATATCTTTATTTTCTTTGCAAATGCAATGGCCCACCCTCCTATCCCTCCATCCAAGAGGATAATATAATGCAATGAATACAGATGCCCCGAACCTGAAAACCAGGTTTTGTTCTAAAGACCTGGTTGTTAAGCGAAATGGCCATTAAGTGAGGTGCATAGTAAAGAGCTCCTCCAGGGGTTCCTCCAGCAATGTGTGACTCTCAGGTCAGTTTAAGTGATACCAATGACCTTTATGGCTATCTGTATGGGTGACAATCTCCAACAGGCGGGTATACTGTGAGCTGTAGGTATAGTAATTACAGCAAAAGTTTCCTGAAGATATGAAAGTTATTTCAAAGGATTCATGGTAAAAAGGTTGGTAAGCTGTCGTTGAGCAGGTAAGTCATTAAATGAGTAATACCTGTTCTTACCTTGCTCCAGAATCCTGTGGGTGCTGATTGTCTATTCCTCCACCCTACAACACTGCAGTGTGGGTGGGCACCCTTAAGTCATCATATGTTCTAGGTGGGCATGTCTAGTGATTGTAAAGGTTTAGAGGTCAAAAGAAAATGCTTGGGAAAATCTGAATCTGGGTCACAACTGACGGCCCTTTTTTTACCCACTATGATATATGAGATTCAACAAAAATCAAATATTGTTTTAAAGTCATGCTCTGCCCTTTAAAAAATGTGATTTTATTTATCAAAGAGCCGGTTAGGATATAAAAAATGTAAAATGGCAAATTATTCTTAAAACAAACCCAGCATCCGATCAGGGCCTTTCCTGCTGAGTTCTAATTTGATTGAACTTTGAAGTCAGCCCAGAGAAATGCTACAAGTCTTTTCCAATAACTGGCCTCTCATTAAAGCCCGATCAGATTGCGTGCGGCACTCGGGGTCGCTGTGCTTGAATTAACTGTGTGCTGGTAGGGAAAGGAAACTAGAATCTGGAAAATCAATGTTTACATTGTGATGGAGGATATGACTTGGGGGTTAAAATGCCCATCACTCACTTGGTTTAATTAAAATGGTCAAGTTGTGCTTGTCTTTTTTCTGAAATACTGGGGCACCTCATTTATTTCTTGTGTAACCCTGAGGAAAGCTAATTTAAAGTAGATCAAGTCTTAAAGTGAACAAATTGTGGTGAGGAAAGTATTTAATTACAGATGAGATATTCTGGGCCATTATTTTTTAAAGCTTTCCAAGACTGGAGAAGATAAACTATCAAGGGAGAACCTGAGTGATCCGGAAAGTTTTACTGCACCCCACATTTTTCTATGCATCCCAGGACCATCCAAATTTAGCAGAGAGAAGTCATTATCTACATTTTGACTTTTGAGATCTCAAATACTCCTTTATTGGATAAATGTACTAAAATTGAAAATGTACTATATATGGCTTCACGAAAAAAGCTTCCTAATGCCAGCAGTATCAGAGGATGTAGACTGAGAGGTGTCAATCATATACTATTAACTGCCATACTTATTTAAAGGCTTAAAGCGGAACTAAACCCGCAATACTCACCTGTCTTGTTCCCTCGCAGGGCGCCGTCATCTTTCTTCTGTTCCTGTAGACAAGTTTTAGCCATCTTGATTGGCTGAGTCATGATTACATAACTCCGGTGCAGGTGCAAGTTAACCCATTCCCTGCAAGTGCAAGCGAAGCCGGGATTCCTGGGTTTCCTGACAAATAAAGCTGATGCTGTGCATGCCCATCTCAGCTTTTACCCAGAAACCCAGGGCAATCAGGCAGGTAGGAGGGGATTATTGCACATGGGACATCACCTGTCTGTGGAATAATGACTTGCCTAAATGTGGATTCTTAAAAATAAAAGGTATAAGTGTCTTCCTGGTACTCAAACAACGAGGGCTCCATCCGAGTGTCTGATTCATGTTCAGCCTAGCAAAGCTGGGAGTCAGAGATAAGGAAGGAGGTGGATGTGGGCCAATCCCCTGGTGGCAGTATTGCTTGTTTATACATATAGATATAAAAAGTAACTCCAGCCAAATTTCTATTTAAAAAAAAGAGTGGAATAATCAGGGTCAATTATTTTTTTATGTCCATTTTCCAACTGCAGAGTCTTTCACCTCCTGGTGACACCAAGATAGGAAATGAAAGGGAGATGGTGCCATTGGGATCAGAAGACACATAGAGTAGTAAAACTCTAAAAGATGTTCTAAGCCTTCCCCATTCCATTAAACAGACATGCTTTTCTAATGTTTTCCGCACCATATCAGCGTCATATGTCAATAGTGGAGCCCTGTCATTGTGAAAAGTATAAATAAATAATATGAATAAATAAATAAAAATGAATAAAGAAATAAATAATAATTATAGAATAAAATGCGTCAGGATTTATCTGTCCCGTTGCTGAGATCACTCCCCAGATCTGCAAACGAGTGAATGTTTTGGCCAGGGCCAGCCACGCCAAGAGTAGTTTATTGGCCACCGACTTGTGTATTTTTGTGCATCTCAAAATGCTTTCAGCGAGTTTCCATTTCCTATCCCCGTTTGGCATAAAACATGCATGACTTAAGAGTTCATTATGAGCTTGTTAGGGTGTTGAGAGAAACTTCAAAGTGTCTGTGATCAAGGCTGATGTAGGATCAGACGAGATATTTCATAAAGTACATCAATAGCTGTCACTTTGAAGGGCTGCCGCAGTGCACGCAGACATTTACCGTTTACGAGACGCATGCATATAAATTTGCAATGGCTGCTGGAATAACAAATCAGAATGCACAGAGAAATGAAGTGCTGTGGAAGTATTGTATGGAAGTCTAAAACCTCAGTGAAATACATTCTAGAACAGGGGTCAGCAAACTTTTTTGGCTACTAGGCCATTTTAGGAGGTCAAGAAGGCCCACTAGGCCGGATTCTCTCTCGAATCCCGAGCTGATGGCTCCGCCCCCCACCAGGAACGCCCCTGAGGGGAAATTCAGTGCATATGCATAAGAGGGAATGTCCCCTTACCCCGGCAGCGTTAACGCCGGCCGCCGTAAAGAGGGAAGGGAGACATAACAAGGAGGCTCAAGAGCCGCATGCAGCTTTGGAGCCTGCAAGCTGCCGACCCCTGCCAGCCGGGATTAGGCCGGATCGACCAGGGGGGCATTAGGCCGGAACAGACTACTGCCTAGGCCGTATCTGGCCTAAAGGCTGGAGTTTGCCTACCCCTGTTCTAAAAGAATGAATCCTAACGATGTGCAAAGTCTTATAGGTGATGTTTAAAAAGCAGCCACTGCATGTGTAGGAAAGCCCGTCACTTGCTGGCGAGCTACAGAGAAGGACCCTTGATCTCGGTGTGGAAGCAATGATCTCTCTGCAGAGGTCCAACTACTACTACTAGAGCTCCCCAGTCATAAAAAAAAACAGGAATTTTCCCCCACTCTATTGAGAGTTCTGGTTGGAGTTTACATTTTACCCACAGTGATCATGCCATTCTATCAAAAGCAAAAACACGGGCCAGGGCTCAAAAGATGACTAACATTTGACGTCTCCAGCCCGTTTGACAAGGAAGCCACAGCCCTTCTCCAAAATGATACATCACCCCTATTACGTTGAAAAGATTGCTTTATTTTGCATCTGTTGAAAAAGACACAAAGCCCGGCAGATAATTCTGCTTGTTAAGGAGAAAATTGACAATAATGATGTTCTGACTGGCAACAAAGCATCCGTCAGGGCACTGCGTGGGCGAAGGCGTAACCTGCAGCTATCACTGAAGTGTTGACGGCGTCCAAAAGTGAGAAAAACAAACAAAAGATGAAAATGAAGTCTGATTTAAATGGCAACTTTCTCTTTTACAGAAAGAGAATAAATGAAAAGCTGAGCTACTGGAACCAGTTACTGTTTAGGACTGTAGAACAGCTGTCAAAGTTGGGAGGCAGGGAGGAAAGTCTTGACCTCAATTCTGTTGAAATTCTGTAGCGTAATCAGTAATCAGAAAGATGACCCACAAAATGAATCAGAAATTATTTTGTTTACAGAAATGTTTCCTGCATGAGTTCAAAAAGGGGGATGGGGATAAATGCAGTTTTATTTCCAAGTCCTTAAATTTGTTCAGGACTTTTTATTACCCACTAGAAAGTTTTAGACAAAATGGGGCCCTGGGCAAATATGATGTGGGATCCCCAAATGTACAGAATTTAAACTTCCACTCTTCCAGTTGGGGTTGTGGATATGATTGGGGCCCTGAACAAATGTCTAGTTTGTCCTTCCCTTTATTGGGCCTGATCATAATTATTCAGGACTAGTGTTGATGTTCAATTTGGGGTTGTCCTTATATTAGACCCGAATATGGCTGTGTGAATTTGGATGGAGCCGACCCCCAAAAAAAGAGATTTGATGCCAAAAATTCGGATAAAAAAAAATGTGTTAAAAAAATAGTTTTTTTAACTTATTTTTTTTTTTTTTTACAGGTTATCCTACAATGAAATGATATCTCTTACTCTGTAACACACTTTCCAGCACAATAATAAAATGATACACTCATTACATTTTGCTTTTATCTACTGCGAGAAAAACGTAACAAATGTATCATATTACTGTGCTGGAAAGTGTGTTACAGAGTAAAGCTGCGTACACACGTCAGATTTTTATCGCCCGATAATCGGCATCGGCCAGATATCGGGCGAAAATCTGCCGTGTGTACAGTCGGTGTCGTCCATCGTCCGAACGACCGTCCTGGCGGATCCACGGACGATGCACGACTACCGATCCTAATGTAAGGAAGGGGGAGAGCCCGCAGCAGGGTGCCGCTCCGTCGCTCTCCCCCTCCCCTCTCCATAGAGCATGAACGGTGCTGTATGTACAGCACCGTTCATGCATCGTGTAGTCCTTTGTCGTTGGAAAGGATCGTGAAAGATCCTTTCCAACGACAAAAATTGCACGTGTCTACACGTGTGTAGAAATTCTTGGGGGACATCTTCCCAATGATTGCAGCCAAGGCTGCAATCATTGAGAAGAATGTGAGATCCTTGGGGCACTACAGGTTAATTGACCTGTAGTGCCCCGGGGATCGCAGTGGAACAGCAGAGTTCATCTGCAGTTCAGTACCCACGGTCACATGACCATGTGAACTTTGCTGTCACAGCTGTGACTGCAGGCGATCTCGGGGCACTGGAGGTTGAATGGGGACAAGTTTCTCCATTCATCACATCCAGTGCCCTGTGTTCTTGGATAGAGAAACACATACTACTAGTACAGTGCGGCAACAGCAATCAGGATCACTGTTGCAGCCCTGTAGTATGTGTTCCTGGACACCCTGTGTTCTTGGCTAGAGAAACTCTATGCAAGAACACATGCAACTAGTAAAGGGCTGCAAAAGCAATCTGATTGCTCTTGCAGCCCTTAATAGTCCTTAAAAATACCTCAAATTCTCCCACCATTGAATTCAATAGTGTTCGAATTCGACCAACACTATTCAGGACTATATATTACCCACAAACTGGGATGGTTATAGACAAAACGGGCCCCAGGACAAATATGAAATGGAAACTCTAAATGCACTGATTTCCAGCTTCCTGTCATTCTGCTAGTTGGGTCCCGGATGGTCGCCCAGTTTGCCCTATCTCAAATCATTGACTAGGACTTAGATAAATATAATCAGGGACAGTTTTAGACAAAATAGGGCCTTGGGCAAATATGTAATGGGAACCTGAAATGCACAGCATTCTAACTCACTGCCATACAGCTAGTTGGGGCCCTGGGTAAGGTGAGGGACCTAGATAATTGCCCAGTTTGCCCTATTCCGAATCATGTTTGTTTATAATTGTTTGGGATTTTATATTACCCACTAGAAGGGATGGTTATAAATAAAATGGGGTCCTAAACAGGAGCCCCAAATCACAGCATTTATCTTTTTGGATAAATTCATCTAGATGGATATGGAGGGTGGTGTGGACATTTCCCAGTTTTTTCTACCACAAAATGAGCTGGCTCTGTTCAATACATTATACTACCCACAAATGGGTGGTTTAAGACAAAATGGGGATCTGGGCAAATATTAAGATTGGGGCCCCAAGAGCACAACATTCAAACTCCATTCCATTATGCCAATTGGGGCCCTGGAAAAGCTGTAGGCCCTGGACTATTGCCTACTTTGTTGTACCCTAAAACGAACGGACTCTTAATCGTTCAGAACTTTATATTTCTATTTCCTCCACTCTAAAATGGGTCTAGTGCTACACAAGAAGATTCTTACTATATCACCTACTAATGGATTCACAGATAGACTGAGCTGTAGGACAGACCCAGAGATGATAAAAATGGTGAAATGTATTGCATGCTGCTGGAGGTTTTACGTAAAATAGTAAAAAGTAACTTGGATACCTTGGTGGTCATTGGCAATAGTAATTGTGTTTGGCAGACACGGGGACAAGAAACACTACTATGAGCGGTTGGTGTCACGGACACATTGATTGAATTCCTGTACTAATGATCCATCACGCTGAGTGATAACAGCTCTGCAAAGTGTTAAAGTGCTTGGCGGTATCCCTGCAGAGCTCAGAAATCATCCATCAGCTGTTCGTTAAACAGGAGACAATAGAGTGAGAATGTTCAATGGACACCTGCGGCTCATATTTCGGCACAATATACTTGTCATTCCACTAAGAACACAAAGTCTTCAGAGAATTATAGCTACATTATAGAAAGATCCGCTCACCTCCACCCCTATTAACATTTTCTATTCACAGAGGAATTTTTTGACACCCTAGGAAATGGGTATATCACAGGAATTGCTAAACAAGCATTTTGTTTGCCTGTCATTATATTAATAATCCTTTCACAATTCAATACATAATAGACTGCTGAAGCAACATGTAAGGGTGAAATCACTTACACAATGTCATGATGCTCTGATTGAAGCCGAACTTCAGAAAACAGCTGAATACATAGCTGAAAAGCAGGGGAATTATTTATATCTCTGTCTATTCCAGCGGTTGGCAACCGGTGGCCTGTAAAAAAATTTTGGTGGTCCACAGCTCTGGCTGGTGTGCCCCCCAGCGGGATCAGGAGAAGGGCCCCACTGGGGGGGGGGGGGGGGCGCACCAGCCTGAGCCACGGACCCCTAAAATTTTGTATGAACACAACCTGCCCACTCTCCCATCACAGGCTCAGGGCGGTGGGCGGGTTGTGGCATCATGACGTCACTCTGGGGCAAGTTTCTTTCCCTGAGAGTGACACACAGCTCCTCGCAGTCCAGGTTCCGTGGATTTAGTGGTCCATGAGGTCCCAAAGACTGGCGACCACTGTTCTATTCAGTTTTGTGATCGACACAGCCCTGTTTTGTCACAGATCCTTCCCTTTAGCAGATGAGTAACTCTTACATTTCTGGTCCCTCCCCAGAGGGACAGAGTGGACATTGAAAGAAGAAACAGCACATGGATTAGCTCATCTCTCTCACTCCTACCACCTCGATAGCACTTCAGAACAGTTTATTCACTTCCTATGTTGGTTTTCCTAGTCTGTTTTTCGGGTACAGAGGATTGTTGGTAAAAAAGAGGTCCAGCTCAGGTACAAACATTAAAAAAGCATGCAATAACTGATTCTCTAGCAAGAAACCAGAGTTTTTGTTCACAGACAGGTACTGGTGAGGTGTTGATATGCAGTTTCTTATTTGGCAAAAGTTTCCTTAATTTTCCTAATAAAAGGACTGATCTAACTGCTTTAGGAGCTTTTGGAGTCAAACTAGACTGCAGGGGTGGGACCTGTCAGGGGTAGAGCTAAGAGCCTTCATGGCTGGAGAGGATACACTTTCACAAGTGAACTTGGTTGATCCAGCAAACCTGGAATGGATTTCCTAAAAGTCATTTGCTATGTGTTAGTAAATGTTTTGAATCCTGGACCAGCACCATTCCATGTTTGCTGGAAGACCCAAGTTCATACTAGAAGGAATACTTCAAATCTGAAAGACCTGGAGCAGCTGGAAAAGGAAGAGTGGTCCAAAATTCCAGTAGAGAGACGTAAAAGACTCATTGATTGTTACAGAAAGCGATTATCATCAGTTATTTCTACCAAAGGGTGTGCTACCAAGTATTAAGTTAAGGGTGCTCAAAATTTTGTCCAGGCCATTTTTCATGATTTGTGTGAAATGTCTCAGATTTTTTTTGTCCTTTTTTGAACTTTTTTTGTGATCTTCCAGTGCCAGCAAAACTAATAAACAGGACAATACCAAATCATTTGTAATTGCAACAGTTTTCAGGGAGAAGTGGTGCATTTTCTGACGAGTGCAAGGGTGCCAATATTTTTGGCCATGACATTTAAATATATATAACATAACATTTATCAGAGTGGCAATGCCCAGACTAGCAGCTCTGCAATTACAAAGAAAGCAGCTAGGAATTGCATTCAGTGATTTCAACAACATCTCATTTTAGGATGTCTTTTTTTTTTTAATTAGAGAGAAGCCGTTGTTGAATTATAAATGCAGGATGTAGAATTTTTATTAGACTAAATTACCAGGTATAATTTCAAAGCCTCATTCCAGCTACACTTAAACAATAAAAACACTGTAGCAGTCTCTTTGCCAACAAAATGAAAGCAAACCTATTTATTGTTAGAACAAAAAACAAAAAAAATCAGCAGCAATAATAAAACTCTGGTGCCCACATACAGTATAGGTGTCGATGTATTTTTTAGCATTCCTTGACCCCAGAAACTTTTGGCATTGCAAGGCTTGACCTCACATGGGTTGATTTTCCTATGTACAATGTGTTTAATACAATTGACTATATACTTATTTTAATTATTTGGTTTGCAAGTGCAGAATTAAAAGAACCACAAATGATCAGGTTGACAGTGCTCAACCCAGAAATTTTTTTAAGCTGGGTGGGAAGAAATGTACGAGGGTGGTGGCCCCTGAATTGTGACCCAGCTTATCAGTAACCACCCAAAAACAGCCGGGTGGTTGCTGAAAGGTGCTGGGTGGTGCACCCAGCTAAAAGGGGCTGGGGAGAACACTGAGTTGAGAATATTTAGTGGATCGTGCATGTATTTGATGAGTTTTTGAGGCATATTGATCAATTTCTATAGTATACTTTTTATCAATAGATTAAGATTAAAGAAGAACTAAAGTTACACATTTAAGAATATATATTCAGACATCAGTCATTATTAAAAAGGGACAGGAGATGTTCTTCTGCAATAATCTCTCCTACCTGCCTGATCACTCTGGATTTATGGCAAAAAGGCTAAGCTGCGCATGTACAGTATCAGTTTTGGCTGCCAGGATACCCGGCATTCGCAGCTTCCTCTGTGCAGGCTGGGAATGAATGAACTCGCAGGCGCCCGGTTAAGAAATCCATGATCCTGGGTCAGAGAATCAAAATAGCCAAATATCGAAAGGAGAAGAGGAGAAGAAAGAGGAGGATGGAGGCATCCTGTAAGGGAACAGGGACAGGTGAGTAATGCGGGGTTTCGCTTTGCTTTAAGTGAAAAAAAAAAGGGATGAACATTTTCTATTTTGTCTGCAAATGGATTGCTTTACCTCACCTGTTGTTGGTGACCTATCATGCCCTATAGCTAGATCAGGGGTGAAGCTACTGATTTTGTGTTCTTCAAATATTTGCATTGTTGACATATTTTTAGGAGTCTTTGGTCAGATGACATCACAGGTCTTCATCATTGTACTACAGTGAATGTCACCTGGTAAAAGGCCACCACTCTTCCTTAGGGTTTAACTGACTTCCAATGGGTCCAGACGGTGAACAACAAAACCCCCCGAATGTGTCGTAGTGTCAGAAGCTGCGTTGGTACATCTGGATCTCTGCTTTTAACCCTTTTGCAGATTGTTTCGGAAAAAATATCATTGGTTCTTCAAAAGAAAAGTTGATTCATAAAACTCTATGCCTTTTATTTAGAAAAAGAAATGTTGTTTTTTTTCTTAAACTGCACCAACCGTGATTTATTGTGTGGCAAGTTTATATCTTTAATTAGATAACTGATCGCAGAGACACACCGGAGCTCGATGTCTGAAAAGAATGCAGGCTAGATTTTCTTATTTTTTTCTGTCTTACATCTGAAAACTGGAAGCTTTTGGAGCAAGTCTTTCACTGAATCCGCCCACGCCGTCTAAATACCAGTTTTCCTGTAATAACTGCCAGATCAGAACGCTAACCCGCCTACAACTGCAATATTATAAAGACTGTCAAGGATTTATGAAGATATTAGGAAAGCAAAATGTATATCAAGCTGTATAAACACACATTTATCATGGAATTAATATGACTGTTCAATATAAATCGTAGCATTTGTCCGCAAACTAGTTCTGTTTTTGAAGTTTTGAGGAGGTAAATCGGAGATTTAGTTTACAATGGTGTAGCTTTTGGACTAAAATGGAGTGGGAGCAACATGTTGGCTTGTGGGAGTGTAGTCTGGTCTAAGTTTGGTGGGAGAGGTGACTTGTTGCAGCCAGAACTGGCAGGGTACATGTCATCGCTCACATGAGCATACGGTTAGTTTTCCTCAACAGATACATCTGGATTACACCAAATGCAGTATTCTCCCCAGAAATGTTTTTAAGTTGTGTGGGAAGAAGCTGTAGGCAGGTGGCAGCCACTATATTGTGACCCAACTTTTCAGTAACCACCTGGGTGGGTATTGAAGAGTGCCCCCAGCTAAAAGAAGACCACCCGGCTCTTTTTGGGTAGTTACTGAAATTTTGGGTTACAATGCAGGTGCTGCCACTGGCCTACAGATTCTTCCCACCAAGCTTAGAAAAAATGATCCAGGGTAAATATTGTAGTTGTAATATTACGGAGTAATGCTTAAGACCTCATCTAAGGATCTCACTAATGAACCCAATGAGAAGTGTCCGCATTTTCTGATGTTGGCATTAAAATAATGGCTTTTTATCTCTGCAATAAAAGGGGCCAGTTGCATGATGGTACTGTGGATTAATGTTTTCTTTAACTTTAGGATACTTTTTTTTTACCCTTAGGGGGGTTGGAGATATTGGGCCTGATTAAGTAAAACTCTCCAAGTCTAGAGAAAGACGGTCTTGAGAGAACCATCAAGCCTGGAATGCATTTCTTCAAACTATTACTTTTGCTTATCCAGGATGAGGTCCATTTCAGGTTTGCTGGATCACCCCTGTTTTCCCATCATAGTCTATCTTTTTCCAGTCATGTAGAGCTTTAATAAATGAGGCCCAATGTGTGAAGGGAGACCTAAACAGGGACAACATTTTGATTTAATAAGTAAAGATCTTGCAAAACTACAAAATGAAGAGACAGAATACACGGACCACAGTCTGTTCTTCCCCTCTGTCCCAAATTTTAAGAACCTTAAATTGGAGTTTTAATGATATAATCTAGTTGGAAGCTCAGAAAAACAAAAAACTACTTGTACACACCTTTATATGCGAGTTAAATAAACGAGTCTATCCTCATCTTGGGCGCGACACAATTAAAAAATCTTCAATTGCTTCTACCACAAGCAGAAAATGTTCAGGGTTCTTAATTAATCCTATTATTCTACAGGGGACAAAATTGGTTCTCTTCATCTTTAGGATGTATGACAATGAAATGACATACTAATTGAACAGTAGGAAGTTTTAGGTTGAATCAATTAAACATATGCAAGAGATAAATGATCCCGAGGAGTAAGAAAGAGAAGACCTGTGACCTGTTCTAATTTACTGCTTGTAGAGGAGCTCAATACCAACTGAAGTAGAATCAATGAACATTATACACTTGTCTTTATACTATCAACAAAATAACATTAATTAAAAAAAAATAAAAGTAGGCCATGACATGAAACTTATATTTATACTGTGCCGTGAGCCAATGCAGTTTAGAGCACCCAGTTTATTCCCTAAGACGGCGGCAGCAAAACTTTTTAAGTGTTATGTCTGTTCTCTGCATTGCAGCTTACAGCACCCCCAGTTTCCATTTAGCCATGCTTATACCTATCTCAGCATCCCCAGCACATGCACTGTATGCAGCTGAAGGGGGTTTTAGGAGTATGTGCTGCAGTCAATGAGCACATTAGATCTTGGATTGCCCTGCCTTCATAGCTTCTCAGCTCCCGGGTACTAGTTACCTGTTGTAGTGTATGGACTCTCTGACATGCTAGTAGTGTGACTATCTATTTGGATTACCTGTTGCTGCATGGACTGACCTTTACTGTACTTGTGACGCTGACTCTACTTTGTCTTAACCCTTGGATACCTTGTTTGGTAGACGGACAATCTGTGTATAACCCTTGGTTATCTTTCCTGGACTTGGCTCTGCTGGACTCTCCTGTATTGTCTTATCTTTAGAGGACCTGGTTACTGACCCTGGACTATAGCTGCGTACACACTTCCAATTTTTATCGTTCAAAATGAACGACGAACGAACGACGAACGATCGATTGGGCAAAAATCGTTCGTAAAAAAAGTAACCAACGACGCCGACGAACGAGGAAAGTCGTTGGAAATGAACGACCGGACCGGCGGATCGGATTGGACGACGATCGTTGACCATCGTTCGTGTGTACGATCGTTCATTGATCGTCCATGGTCTGAGCATGCGTGATGAACGAACGTTCCTGTGGTGCACGTAACTTCCTGTATCGTTCAAACGATCGCATCTATTGTGTGTACAATATCTACGAACGATCGTGTCGTTATCTGTATGTACAGGATCGGTGCTATACGATCGTTCGCAGATATCGTGCAGGATCGTTCGTCGTTCGTTTACCAACGATAATAATTGGAAGTGTGTATGTAGCTTATCTGACTTCCCATTGTGTCCTGCTCTTGTAGGCTCCTGGTTCACCATCAATCCCTCCCAGACATCATCCCAGAAGTCCTGGGGGCAAATATGTGCTGGAAAGATCCGACTAGCATCCTAAGGCTGAACGGGGGCTTGCTATAGACGTGCAGATTTTTTTGGCATCTGGTGAACACTGGCACTGGACCAGGGCCTTACATACTCACATTTTGTATGTCAAATATTCCTTTTCATTTAGATATTCTTTGAATAAACATTTATTTACATTAGCTCATTTTTAGCCCAGTGTGTTCCTTGGTTCCGTCCCTGTCCTTGTTTTAGGTTTACTACAGCCTTACCCACATCTCTGGAGCAAGGGTAATGGGTAGGAACATGCTGCTGAACCCGTTGGGCCTGCTTATGATACAACCAAAAAAGTGGTCAGCATCTGAAGCATCCGGAAAGGTGTGGGACCTGCCCAATGTCCACATTGTACCACAGCTCTCTGCTCCTTTTTTTACCAATTTCCTTTAAATTAGGATTCCAGCCAGGTAACTACCAGCTTTATTAAGACTAGTACAAGAGAAAAACACAAAATTAAAAGAACACAATAATGATAACTGAAAATCTACAAAATACACAAAACCCCACCATTTACACATAATATTTTCTACATTGAGTACTCGGAATAAAACTATTATAGGATGCACTTTTCACTTGTTAAGTACGTATTGCACCCTGTAATGTGCAGACGTGTTTGAAAAGGAGAATTGTCCTCTAATGGTTGTAATTGTGAATATAGAAATATAAGGTGATGGAGAAAATGCTCTGAGCACTTTGTTTTTCATGGTAAAACCTAAAATATTTTCTTACATATATGTTTTATTATGTGCGTCATGCAATCTGCAGACAATAAATGGACGAGGACATTCAAGAAAGCACATAATGTAACTTGAAGAACAGGTAATTAGAATGTGCTAGCCACAGAGATAGAAATAAATGTATCGGCAATCTCCTTGAATTTATCGGCAATCTCCTTGAAACAGAAATATCTAATATAGGGATGCAATTTGTGCAGATTTCCTCTGAAAGAATACCAAGATTTTCTCAGGTTATAATGAAAACAGATCCTTCTATTCACATACTGGGCCTGATTTATTAAAGTTTTCTAAGGCTGGAGAGGATACACTTTCATCAGTAAAGCTTGGTGATCCAGAAAACCTGGAATGGATCTGGTGCAGGATTCAAAACATCTGTAAATTACTTTGAAGTAACCCATTCCAGGTTTGCTGCATTACTCAGTTTTACTGAAGAAAGTGTATCCTCTCCAGCCTTAGAAAGCTTTAAGAAATCAAGGCCTTTGTCTGGAAAGGACGCAGGAAACTTTTTTTTTTCCACTTAAAATGTAGTTCATTCTGCCTATATTTTGCCTTCTCCTCCCTCTCTGATCAAAATGCTAAATACATTTTACAATTAAAAAGTTCTATTTTTATCACACACCTTTAGTTATGACTTTGCTGGGTCTCTGCGCTCTTCTATGCAATAAAAGAAGATAATGACTAGTAAAGTGCTGTGCATAGCTGCCTGGAAACATCACAGCCTGAGTATTGCTCTCAATAGCCTTGATTCAGGCAGTGGGGAGGAATTATGAAAATATTAAAATCAGTGTACAAGTCAGTCTAGAGTAGTAGATGTTCCTAAATAGAAGACATTTAGATTATTATTACACAGTATTTATATAGCGCCAACATATTGTGCAGCGCTGTACCAAGTCCATAGTCACAGCACTACCTGTCCCTCACAGGTGCTCACAATCTAATGTCCCTACCATAGTCATATGGTATTAATACTGTCTAAGGTGAATATGGGGGAAGCCAATGAACCTAACTGCATGTTTTTGGAATGTTGGAGGAAACCGAAGTACGTGGGGGAAACCCATGCAAAAGCCTTGCAGAGAGTACTCTAGATGAGATTCGAACCTGGGACCTAGCGCTGCAACCTCTGAGCCACCATACTGCCCCTATATGGATGCAAATAGTCCTAGGAAACAGTCACATGTATTCCGGTGAATGACATTGGCAGGCCAGATAAAGTCAGACTGCCAGCATAGCCAAAAAATGAGGCGAGCTTTGTCTGACTTATTGCAGCCTCTAATGTGTGAAGCTCACAGTGTGAACTAAAAAAAAATTAGTCTAATAGAGGAGCAGAATATGTTTTTGTAGCTATACTGAGAGAATCTTTTTGGTGACTGACATCCTTCCAAAAAAACTGTTTGATCTCTGCCTGAACAGCTTCTTTGCTGCCTTCCTGCATACTGTATGGCCAATAGTGAGTAGTTCTGCATAAACAGTTTGTCAAATACTATAAAGATTTGTCTCAGTATGAATTCTTTAGAAAGTGGACCAAGTATCTGCGAAACGCATTGAAATGTTCTTGAGACCATACAACTGTTGGATTGTTCTTTACATCGTTGGATGTTTTTACTATTACAACACCCTGACCTATATGTTTTATGTATATGTGCATTGTTTGGTGGCATTTTAAAATATAGCTATGTATTTATGTTTAGATGCCTAAAAAGTCCCATTGTGGTGTATTTATTCTTGTTGCACAGAAGGGGATAATAAAACTATGCAAGACAGATGTTTAGCATTAACATTCTTGCAATGTACATAGAGCACCCACAGGGGATGTTTTTCTCTGAACAGAAGTGAAGCAAGCTTTATGGCATACCCCTATCAGATTCTGTATAAATAGGCCTGATTTAAAAAAAGCTCTTCAAGACTGGAGAGGATAAACTTTCACCAGTGAAGCTGGGTGATTCAGCAAACATGGAATGGATTTCTTCAAAGTCATTTGCTGTTTGCTAGCAAATGGTTTCAATCCCAGACCAAATCCATTCCAGGTTTGCTGAATCACCCAACTTCACTGATAAAAGTGTATCCTCTCCAATCTTGGAGAGCTTTAATTAATCAGGCCCAATGAGTAACTAACACATGAGCAGTCAGTTGTCAGTCGTTTTACCATTGCTAGAATCCCTCAATGCTCTGCAACTGAAAAGCAAAGGGTTTTCAAAATATGCAGATTTGTAGGCTAGCTTATGCGATTCCCATACCCTCATGGAATGGATTAAATTTTGCGAACAAGGACATTATTCATGACCCTTACACACTTCACTTCAGTGTTCTCCCCAGCCCCTTTTAGCCGGGTGCACCACATGGCACTTTTTAGTAACCACCTGGCTGTTTTTGGGTCACAATACAAAGGCTGCCACCTGCCTAAAGCGTCTTCCCACCCAGCATAAAACAAATTCTGGGTTGAACACTGCACTTAAGCAGACCCCTGCAAACTGCCATTGACCTGTTAATTTCAACTTTAGGGTATGGCAGTATTGCATCACAAAGGAACAAGTTCACTTTAAGATAAGGAGGGACTGCGTGTAATTTTTCTTTTTTTTTCTGTTCAGACATATGGATTTTTTTCTATTCACACCCCTATCTCTATCATATTTAGGTCACCCCATCTCAACATCACTTTAAAAATGCCAGAAATCTATCCATAAACCTAATTTATTTTACAGCAGGCAGCACAACATGTAGCATCACATTGAACTAGCACATTGAACTCAGAGCTCTCAAATATTATAGTTATTATCTGAACACATAAAAGATTAATAAATACTGATAGTGAAGTCCGGACACAGGACAGTGATGGAATGGCTTTCCTAAGAACTAAGCAATGGAGGTTAGAAGTGGAATAACCTTTTTTTTTTGATTGTTCACCGGTATCAGTGCTAGCAGAACGTTCATTAGCGAGTTTCTCAGTTGCAGAAAAACATTACAATCCACAAGAGGCTCAGAGGACGAGACGGAAGTTTAATAAGAGATGCCTCATGATTTAGAGTGAAGACTGGATCTACGAGATGGTTAATCAGACTCTGTGAATGAGGCCACAGGGAAGAACATGGAAAAAAACACTGTGAGCAATCAGAAATCAGATTATAGAAGGTAGGAACTAGCAGACTGTAGTCAAAGTATTTTTTTAAATGCAATTTTTCTCTCTGGGTGGATGCCTCGAAGTAAAACTACCCAACTTTTGAGGGATCTTAGAGGTAACATATAGAACGTCCAATGGCAATCTTGGGGTTCGGTTAAAGTGGCCACAAGGGCTGGCAGGACCGGGAACTGCGGAACAGATTCCACAAGATTAGAGCTTATAATTGCAGAGCTTAACTAGGAACACAGGTGCTGATTCCTTAATCAGCAAATGGGCAGAACAGGGAACTCAACTGAAGATATCTCATTCCTAGATATTCCAACAGCTTGGTAGTGATGGGAACCTCAGTACAAAGACCCAGCTGTTAGAAGTTTTGAAGGTGAGTGGAGCTAGAAACTCAGGTGCCGATATGGCAAAACCAACGTGTATTTGTTGCATCAAAGAGATATAATAAAACTATTTTAATGGTAAATTTAACAAAACCAAAAGGGAGCAAACACACTTTAAACCAGTGTTTCTCAACCAGGGTTCAATGGAGCCCTAAGGTTCCTCCAGAGAAGTGTTTCTCAACCAGGGTTCCTCAAGAGGTTGCTAGGGGTTCCTTGAGCAATGAGCAGTTTGTGCCTCTCGGGACAGTTTGACACAGATGATCTTCTTGGATATCTGGGTGATATAAGGGTGACATTCCCCCAAATGTAAGAGGAATTCTTCCTACTGACCACCACACTAATATACTGTGAGCGGTGGATATAGAAAATATGGCAGGGGTTTCCAGAAGACCTGAAAGTTATTTCAAGAGTTCCTCAATCTTAAAAAGGTTGAGAAACACTGCTCCAGAGGTGGCTAGAGGTTCCTTAGACAATGAGCAATTTGTGTCTCTCAGGTCAGTTACCACTGATACCAATGATCTATTTAAGTATCTGTAAGGGTGACATTTGTTCCAATAGCCAGCAACATCTTCTGGCTTCTGGGGAGGTATTAACTCTGCTGCACTGAAATCCCTAGAAGTCTTATTAGATCTTCCCAGTTCTCTCCTGCTGGACCATGTGACACCTTCCTCTTAGGCTACATACACACGTTAGATTCTCATCCGATAATCGCCTCAGGACTGTTATCGGATGAGAATCTGGCGTGTGAACAGTGCTCGTCGTCTGGGCGACTGTCCTGGCGGATCCACGGACAATGGACGAGGTACGATCGTAATGAAGGGGAGAGAGTGCAGCGGGGTGCCGCTCCATTGTTCTCCCCCTCCCCTCTCCGTAAAGCAGAGCGGCCCTGTATGTAGAGCGCTCATTCATGCATTGTGCAGCCTTTTGTCCTGGGAAAGGATCGTAAAAGATTCTTTTCAACAACATTTATTGCACGTGTGTACCCAGCCTTATGATTTGAGACGGGGCAAGGCTGACAACACTGGCTGCAATTTCTGTGCAGCAAAGTGCTACAATGGATCTTGTATTCTTCTTTACCTGAAGAATTTGTAAAATGCTAAAACATGGGGTCATTTGCATGTGTGCATATGTGTTTTATATTATGACACCAGAACAATAAATGATAAAGCAATAATGAGAAGCATCATCCTACCTTGTAAACTTCTGAAGCTTGGAGGATGATTCGGGAACAAACAATGGGATTGTTTTCTTATGCCTTGAAAAAAAATAACACACAAAAAGTATTACAGATAACAAACAAAAGGCCACACAACAGAGCTATAATGTATGAGATGGCTGCTGAAATAAATAGTCAGGCGACAAGGTCTTTTTCAGCAATAAACAGTTTTCTATCAGCTCTAGAATGATTTGATGCAGGGACTTGATAAATGCCAGTTTGGTTTTGGTCTTGTGATATCTGAATGTCAGACTCCTGGCCATCGCTTCTCCTCTCTAGACCAAGATAAGGTAAAGTGAGCTGTCTGAGTGGGCGCTAAGCAGCCATATTTAGTCTGTCTGCCTGTGTCAAGTATGATTTATTGGAGGCATTACAGCCATGTGTATTGGAGCTCCAGCAGGTAAGCCTTTAAATCAAAGCGGAGGATCTCCAGGCTTAAGGTTGGCAAACACAGTGAGTCACTTTAAATTCTATCCACAGCTTTTCAAAGCCAAATTAAAGGGAGAGCACTGGATTTTGTTCTGTGAATGCAATTATTTCTGCAGTGTTTACTTTGTATTTATTCTTGATTTGACTTTTTCATTTTACTAGCATTCTATTATATGTTTTGGTTGTTTTATTATAGTAGACTTTTTTTTTGTTTTGGGGTCCCTTCTCCATCGGGTGGGTGGAAGGGCAAAATGAGTGCTGCACCACCAAGCAGGAAGAAGGTTCACATATGTAATGAGGGTGCTTTCCTAAAGCAAAATAAAATGTATATATAGGGGCTGTATTGCCTTTACTTATATCAATCCAGAACTCAAGGCAAACTCCACTTCCTATTTTAAAGCAACAATTCTTCTTTAATGGCCATATCACATGGGCAATCCTGATGCTGGCAATTTCTTTCCAGCATCAGGATTGCTAGGGGACCTCCTGTTAGTCTCTAAGATAGCTTCCTCAAAATTGATGCGAAAGGCATTCAAAGAAATTATTTTAATATTCCCTGAAACATTCCCCAGTGGAGAATCGTCTATGTGTGTGATTGGCAGTCATTGTTTCTCCACCAGGGAATGTTTCTGGCAATGTCTGATTCACTGCTTAGTGTTTATGATTCTGCATCCTTGGGAGCCATTGAGAATGCAATTCCATAGTTATTAGTGGAATGCTCTCCCACATGACTGGTGATGTATAGACATGGCCCTAACAATTTCACGTCTTGTCCCTTCCTCGGCTAGGGACTGAACTACAAAAGAAGAAGCAGCAAGATGATGAAGTAATCCTTGTTAGACTATGTATCATACGTCAGATGATTCTCAGTCCATACGAGAATCTGACATGCATACAACAGCCGTCCGATGTCGTTCATGATTCTGCTCTGGTGGATCCACAATGGAAGTAAACTGGAGAGAGTGAACCGGGGTGCTGCTTACTTGTTCTCCCCCTTCCTATCTTCATAGAGCAGAAGGGCGCTGTATGTACAGTGCTCGTTCATTTATCTTTTAGTAGTTTGTCGAAGGAAATGAGCAACAAACTACTGAAAGTATTATCGAGCGTGTGTACGTAGCCCTACTCTGCTCTCATCTTTTAACATTGCAGGACAATTGATTGGCTCCTCATGACAGTTTTCCCTCCCCCTCTAAGCTCTGCTGTACATGGCTGAAAACGTTTGATACCAGGTAACATTCAGGTACTTACCCTGCTTGTAATAAAAACAAAAATCATATAATAAATGCGGAGATAATTTAATTACAGTCCTTTATGTCTGCCTGGAGTTCAGCTTTCACACCTCTGTGAAACAAATGTGCGTGTAAGACTAAAGCATTATACTTAAAAAACATGCTTTGCAACTCTGGAAATGTCTTTTTATTTTCAAAATGACTGTTCTATTTTTATGCAGGCTTACTAATGAAATTTTTCACTGACAATATAATAACTGTGGAAGAGGAGGGAGATTTACTAATAAACAACTCAAGAAAGGAAAAGCTCACCTTCCGGGAGTAAAGGGCAGATGAACAGCTCCATAACCTCTCACAACGTCGTTCCCAAAGGTGTCCGGTCCATAGACGCTGATCACAATCTGTGGCCCTGTAATATAAAAGTGAGACCTTCTTTAAGAAATGCATTTCTTAGAATTAATTACAGTAAAATTGTATTTGGAAACATGTTCAATATTTGATACTAGAGATCCATGAGACACAGAAGACATTCCAATATCTGCAGAGACAAGAAGCCAACCATTTGGGTTTACAGATCCATGGTGACTTGAAGGAGACAGATATAGAAGAATACATTCAGAGGTCTCAATGGGTCCATGAGGGAGCTGTATTGGAAGCCCAAGGGGGACCTACACAATATTGGTAGTGTAAATCTGACCTATCTAGTTCTGTGTTCCCACAATGATTTGTTACATTATTTGATAACTAGTAAACTGTCTTTCAGCTTTTGCCATGGCACAATCCTGAGGTCTGTAACTTAGTAGCTCTCATGAAGCTATGTTATACCCATCTGGTGATGACCTATGTCTACCACTGGTAACTATTTGTGTGCCATTACAGTATGAATGGGGACACTTCATGCAACAGAAACATAACATTTAAACATTTAACAGCCCTATGAAAGAAAACTTTGGTATTTTAAATGTTATGTTGGGACAATTTCACTCATATTATGGCTTTCTGTAATATTTAAATATACAGTTTCAATCTAGTTGGAGTTATTGCATTGCTTTAAGTAGAGACTCTACTCCTTGTCATTTGAGAGATGTTATAGATCCAGACCCTCTTATCCAACTTTTTCCATGCAATCATGATGACATGTGGAGATACCAGAGGATTCCATGAGACAAATTTAATATGGAATGTAAAATGGAACAATTTTATATTTAGAGCCCAGGCCAACACTACGGCGACTGAACCTCCGTCATCAGAGCACATAATGATCAATTAGGGATCTAGTTCTAGTTCTCCTAACTGTCTGCTGGGGTAAGCTATTAGTAGTGATTTACAAACAATTTCCTTTTTAGAAAGTGAACTAATCCTAACATTTCATTATATGTAGCACCTGAAGCCCAGATATATATTGGATTCCAAAAACTGGATCAAAAAAGGATTTGGTTTTCCTTTCTATGGAAGAAAACGTTGGTATATTAAATTGTATGTTGGGACAATTTCACTCACTTTATGGCTTTCTGTAATATTTAAATATACAGTTCCAAGTTTAAATGCAATCTAGTTGGAGTTATTGCATTGCTTTAACTAGAGACTCTACTCCTTGATTCTTATTTGAGAGGTGTTATAGATCCATTCCCTCTTTTCCAACCTTTTCCATGCAATCATGATGACATGTGGTGATACCAGAGGATTCCATGAGACAAATAAATATGGAATGTAAAATGGAACAATTTTATATTTTTTGGAAGAACACTTTTCATGCCCTCTATGGTTTCCATCCTTGTTGTCCAAGTATGCCGCACCAAATTAGATAGGCCTGAAAGAAGGAAGAAAAGAAGGGAGAAACTAGGCCAGTGTTGTAGTGTTGCACTAAAATGGATAATATATTCTCAATACCAATTTCACAGAGAAGAATGAGGAGCAAGAGCTGCCAAATAGTCCGCAGTCCTGGTGGATTTCTCTGTACCTCTCAGGATAGCAGTGAGATCCTCAACTGGACATCGTAATCTGGTCAAACCAATGTGCAACCGGGCAAGGGGTCCCCAGTTGATGCCAAAGTGCAGGGGTGCATGAACTTGCAGCACCAACCAAGCAGGTCAGAAGACATTCAAGATAAATCTTACATCTGAAACCACTGTGATGCAGAAGGAAGAATCCAGGTTCAAATGGCACTGGTAGATCTGAAAAAGTTTGGATAAGGAGATGAATTTGGTCAGCACAGTACATCAGTGGTTAGCACTTTCCAGCATTAGGTACCAGGTTCGAATCTCAACCAGGATGCACCACTATCTGCATAGAGTTTGCAGGTTCTCCATAAATTGGGATTGTGAGCCCTTTGAGGGACAGCTAGTGACATGACTATGGACTTTGTACAGCACTGTGTAATATGTCGGCGCTTTATAAATACTGTGTAATAATGGTAACTCTCTCCCAAAAGGGCTGAACCCTGGGACGTGGAGAAGCATGAATAAAGTGCCAACAACGATCCAAAACCTCAAAAATGAAGAACTCTATTTCACTGTGTAAGGATTTTATATCCCATCTTTAGATATGTGAACTGATAGGGGATGCAGGGGAAAGGTAGTTTAATGACCTGTGGAAGAAAAGGTCCTAAGTCCCAAACTCAATTCAATACGTAGGGAGGAGTAAAGCCAGGGTCAGGCATTGTCAGTTTAGAATATAGCTGGGAGCTAAATGTCGTGCTGGGCCTTGAACCTTTTCAAGCCCTGTGAAAGGTCTGCAGTAGTTACAAGGGAAAGTAAGAAGAGGTGGAGTTGGCGGATTCTCCAAAATCCCAAATAAGCATAAATGGGGTCAAAGCTCATCTCCGAGATCTTACTAAGGGACACTTTTATTTCTTCTATGGTTTACTGTCCTAATATTGAGAGCAAATGAGCTGGAATCATTACATTACTTCAACCAAACACTTTACTCCTAGAGACCCATTTCTGATCGATTGCAGACCCAGCGTCTCATATTCCAAATCTCTTCCATGTAAACATGATGGCACACGTGGAGATACCAGAAGATTACATGTGACAAGTTAAATATGCAATGTAAAATCAGACCAACACCGCCAGGGAGCCTATGCTATTAGAAATAGGTCTTTGATGAGTCCGTTCACAAAGTAGGCCTTCTGGAGCCTCAGCAGGATGTGAAGTGGCGGCCACAATAGCCAGTGAAAAGAAATAGAATGCAGTCTGCACCGAACATCAGAGCCTCTTGTACAACGCTGGTAACGAAGTACAGAAGAAAGCATCTTCTTCATTTTGGAAATGAAAGAGATCTGACCTGTGATGGTGGCTTTGCATAAAATCAATGCCAGTCTGCCGCAAGACATTTCATATTTATTCAGACTCTAACAGGAGGATTGCTGGGGAGAACATAAAATAACCAAGCAAGTTCTGCATCCCGTGATACAAATGAGAGTGCTTTACAATGGCCGCAAGGGAGTGGGGGGATTGGGGACTGACTTGTTTAGAAAGTTACTTTAGTACGGAGAGTTCCAAAATTAGCATAGAGTTCCAATAAAAATCTAAAGTCCACCAAATGAATGTGTAAGTGCTCAATACCATTGGGGTTTTATATGGATTACAAGAGATTCTTTCTACAATATTAAATTGAACCTGAACACCAAAGGTGAAGATTTGTCATTGTAATGAGAACATTTGGGAATATTAGATGTGAATTAGAAACACCCTGAAAATGTATGTTCTGTTCTTTATTTCTCATAAAAACTAGGGGAAAAATCATGCTAGGCTTATGGCTCCATGTTCTTCAATTAGGTATTCCTCCAGAGGTTGCTGGGGGTTCTATGAGCAGTTTCTGCTTCTCAGGTCAGTTTAGGTGACATTAATGATCTTTTTGGGTGGAAGGGTGACATTCTTCCCAATGGCCAGCAAT
Organism: Pyxicephalus adspersus; assembly: GCF_032062135.1. Lineage (NCBI taxonomy): Eukaryota > Metazoa > Chordata > Amphibia > Anura > Pyxicephalidae > Pyxicephalus > Pyxicephalus adspersus. The sequence goes on from NC_092864.1 coordinate 11,415,646, forward strand.
GTAAGATGAACTCATCCCACGGCCCCCATGCTAAAATACTATGATCTGTGGATATAGCAATTATAGCCGGAGTTCCGTGAAGATCTGAAAGTTATTATGTGGATTCCTTCATGTTAGAAAGGTTGAGAAACGCTGTATTAGGAGCTAGTTTGAGCAATGGAAAGCTACCCCTTCCTCATGTCTGTGAACCGCAGCGGCTGAGATGCTACATGTCATGTTTGACCTGCAGTCACCTTTTGGAAAAAACTGCTTTCAAATAGTAAATGGCTGGTTTATTAAGAACTAGTGCAGCCACTTGGGTAACCAATGGGCTGGCAAGGTGACATCTGTTGGGGGCCGCCCGGTAATGCTTGTTCCTTCCACCCAACTAACCCTAAGCGATGAATAAATTTATGAGTGCTAGTGCATGAATGCAAGAATTCAATTCGTATTCAACAGGCTTGTTCAGGTTATTTCTGTGCAGTTTATTATTTTCTTTATTATTATTAATAATAATAAAAAGGATTTATATAGCACCAACTTATCATGCAGAGCTGTACATTAATTAGGGGTTTCAAATGACAGACAGATACAGACAGTAACAGGGGAGGAGGAGAGGACACTGACCTGAAGAGCTTACAATCATCCACAATCTGAAAATCTGCTTGCATGGTCAATAGGAGTGTACTTCCTATGTGCTTCTGCAGTAATAGATGTGTTTGGGAATCTCTTTGCTGCATCACAGACAAGGGTTCCCAAACACCGGAATAATGACAAAAGAGACCAGGGTGGTCTGATGCATTATATCAGTGCCTGCAGTTACCGGTAACTTTTATAGATTTTCTCCTGTGAACAGCGAGACACTGATTACTGGTCTTTTATGTGCTGAAGTCTGGAAGACCTTATTGCTTTGATTTCATAACCTTATACTAATAATACATGCAAAATACAGTTTCTATGACAACGGTGCAAAGCATACGCTTAAAGAACTAATAAAACAAAAGTCATGAATACTTTGACATGAAGATAGAAAGTGCATAAATAAACTGTCAGTATGTGTTACAGGTAACTAGGAACCTAACTATAGCGGTAATTAACAGGCAATTAACACAGTTGGATGTGCTATGTAAAGAGACCCTGTCACTACTTTTTTTTTATTGTCTACTTTCAAGAAAGTCTGGGAACAAATAGATAAAAAAAGATTCGAGTTTTAAAGGTCATGGGTGCAATCTTGAACAGTACTAATAATATTAAAGTATCACCCCACAGTATCTCTGTCACAATTTTAAACACCTGGGGAAAAAACTGCAAAGAGAAAAAGTTTCTGTCCATTCTGCTACCTGTGTGTGAGAGATATTGGGCCTGATTTATTAAAGCTCTCCATGGCCGGAAAGGATATACTTTCATGAGTGAAGCTGGGTGATCCAGCACCACCTGGCACTTTTCATCTGTTTTTGGGAAGTTACTGAAAAGCTTGGTCACAATACAGGGACTTCCGCCCGCCTACAGCTTCTTCCCACTCAGCTTAAAAAATTTTGGGAAGAACACTGCTTTAGAATGGATTCAGCAAAAAGAGCTTACATTATCTTTCAGTGGTGCATTTTAACACTATTGAATATATAATATTGAAGTGGACCTACCACTGGGAGATCATGAAGGCTGTTACTGCTAAAGTTATTCTGAAGAATGTTAATTGTCTACCTATAACGCTGATCTACTCTTGCAATAGGTTTTATTAACCTATAGTTAATAGAGTTGCATGCATAGTGTCTTTCAATTGGTAATGTTTTATATCTCCCCTCCTATTGTGTGCTACTTCCCCCACCTCCTAGATTGTAAGCTCTCCAGGGTAGGGTCCTCTCCTCCTCCTGTGTCATTGTCTGTATCTGACTGTCATTTGCAACCCCTATTTAATGTACAGCGCTCCTTAAGATGTTGGCGCTATATAAATAAGATAATGATATCTTATAATTAGATGGTCTTTCATAGTGACATCTAGTGGTAAAATAGTGTATAGCGGAACTAATCCATTCTAATAGGACTTTATAGCTAGTTTTTTTTTAAATGAGACTTCCTAAAATGGTTTAACACCACAAAATGCAGTACAGATGCTCCTCACTTAACAAGCAGGATTTGTTCCAACAATCTGGCCATTAAGTGAATTAGTCATTAAGCGAGGAGAATAGTGAAGAGCCGGTCTGCAGATGTAAGTGTGCAACAGGGACCCGTTCGCTGACAGCCTGCAGACCTGTCTCACTATTTAGGAGGGAGAATGGAGCTGAGAAGAATGAAGGGGGGAACAGAAACCAAAGCCGCTGTACACTGTATAGTTCTTGTACGCTGTACCCATCAGAGAGCTGGTTGCAAGTACAAGCCATTAGTAAAGCAGGTATGTTCTTAAATAGAGAATAGCTGTACTGTATGAATGCTTAAAAAACAAAAACAGTTACATTATAATATTCTTCTCTCTTTTGAGTTTTAAAACAAATTACCTGTGTATAAGCTCACTGGTCACTTTATCAGGTACACCTGGAATCAGCCAATCACGTGGCAGCAACTCAATGCATATGAACATGTTGGCATTTCTAAGAAGAGCTGTGAAGTCAAACTGAGCAAAAGAACAGCAAGGAAAGGAGATTTTGGTGGCTTTGAAGGTGGAATAGTTACACCTACGGCTACAGCAGTAAGAGACACCGGGCGCCACTTATGTCACCTAAGGTTACAACGTCCACTGACTCACCAAAACTGGACAACAGAAGAAAGAAAAATGTGGCCTGTTCTCATGAGTCTTGATTTCTGCTGCAACATTAAGATGGTGGGGTCAGAACTTGACATCAAAAACATGAACACATGGATCGATCCTGCTTTGTATCAGGGTCAGGCATTGTTGCTGACCATGTCCACCATTTATGCCTGCAGCGTCCTATCTTCTGATGGATAATTCCAGCTGGATAAAGAACAAAGCTCAAACATCTCAAATCAGTTTCTTCACAATGAGTTTGCTGTACTCATATGGCCACCACAATCTTCCGATCTCAATCCAATAGACCAACTTTGTGATATGGTGGAAAGGGAGATTCACATCATGAACGTGAAGCTGACAAAACTGCAGCAACTGCATGATGATATCTACACATTAATTAAACTGAGAATTTGGATTTTATCCTAACATTGGTGCAAGTACACTAGTAAGTATCATAAAAAATTAACATACTTACATCCATATGGATTGGTACTTTTAAATGTTATTTCAATAGGAAAATTCCATACAATTTCCTGCTTTATATTTCTGTTTTTAGAAGCAATCTGGGATATTCCTTCTTCAACACCCTGAAAAATATAAGAAATTGTCCCAATTACAACAAATAATGACAAGAAGCAAACTAAATAAAGGGGAGACTGGGTGTGAAAAATGGTAGTCTGGTGACACCTAGTGGTAGAAATACATACGCAAGTGATTTTTTTTCTCGCTATCAAAAGCAATAGAAAAGATTTGAATATCACTTTTAATTAGGTAGTTTTTCTGCAGTGCCTTTTAGAATTAAAGTCTATACATATCCAGCAGTTTGTAGTTTTAAATAGGCTACTTAAAAAACCCTGTAAAAGTCCTAAAACGCACTTCCAGAGGATAACTTACCCTTTATTTTTATTAAACAGGATTTATTTAGCGCCAGCATATTACGCAGCGCTGTACAATAAATAGAGGTTGCAATTGACACACAGTTACAGACAGTGACACAGGAGGAGAGGATCCTGCCCCGTAGAGCTTACAATCTAGGAGGTGGGGAAAGTAGCACACAGAACTCTGTGAATCTGCAATGGCTGATCTGTTTCGATCTCTCATTATATCTCACAGTAAAGGAAGTCCTGGTTTCTGAAGTTTACGTTGAGATTCTACACACCATTGACACTCCATGGAGAACCTGGTAGATCCAACAAACTTGAACTGGAATCCCTAAAATTAATGCTAATATTCGGCTAATGTTTTCAGTACTGGACCAGATTCATCCCAGATTTGCTGGATCACCCAAGTTATCCCATGATAGTCTTTAAAAAATCAGGTCCTATATATTTATATGAAATCAGTGCTTGGTTTCACCTTAAAAGCACATATTGGGTTCTCTGCAGAAGTTTGCATCAGCTGGGTGGGAAGAAGCTGTGGAGGGGTGGTCAAAAATTAGGCGGAGCAACACGTGACAACCCTTATAACTCTGTCCTTGTATTACGCCTCAACTGTCCAGCAGTTCTGTACTGTGACCCGGGTGGTTACTAAAAAGTGCTGGGTGGAACGCTCAGCTAAAAGGGGCCAGGGGGAAAAACTGAGCTCTGAACACACCACCTGCTTATGATATTAAGAATAATGATCTGATACATTCACATACCTTGAATGTATCATCTTTTTTAAAGTGTAACTAAACTCAAAAAAAAAAAAAAAAAAAAAAAAAAATCACACTTACCTTTAATCCTGCAGATACTTTGGGAGGTTTCTTCGTTTGGGTCCTGAGCCGGGCCGAAGACAAATACCGGGAAGCATCTGGCGCTGACATCTTCTTTCTTCAGGGTTCTTCCTGTGTCACCCGATCTCGCACTGTGCAGGCGCGAGATAGGGTGACGTAGATGGGGAAAAAGATTGACGATCTCACTGTGCATGTGTGAGAGTGACAATTTTTTCTTCCATTAATAAGAGGGCTCCTTCTGCGCATGCCTGAGATTAGTACGTGCGCAGAAGGAGCAGCCAGGGGCCTCCCGGGATGCGTGACGTAGGTATCCTGGGAGGCTCTATACTCCCATTCTGTCATGATGGCAGCGGCAATTAAGACAGAAAAAGGACGCGCTGCACCCATTTAAAAAAACAAAAAAAAAAGTTGTTGCACTTTAAAAAAACAAAAACAAAATTTTTACCTTAATTAGGGGTTATCTACCCTTTTATGTACAGTAAAAATTTTGAGTTTAGGTCGGCTTTACCTAGGTCCGGACACTGGATGTTCACGGAAGCTGCGTCCGCTCACTGAGAAATAAAGCCAGTCTGGGAAAAGTCTACTCTGTATGATGGGATTTAGATAATAATACAATCAGGTAAAAGATAAATGACTAGGAGGAAATCTCCCATGAAACTACAAATGCTAATTACTGTCTCAGCCATATAATCCTCATCTCCTGTGTGGGTTGAAAACATTCTTTTCTTAGTAGATGATTTTTTCCTGATATTTCCTAGAGATGAGCCGGGGAATCGGAGCAGAAAACTGAAGATTAGGGCGTGGAACAGCCGCACAAAAAAAAAATGAAAATGTGGCACCATTTGTCGGAATTTTAGAAATAGGAAGCATTGAGCTGGAATATTGCAGCCAAGATTTTCTTTTCCATAAATGATTCTAATGTATTTGTAATACAGAGTTACATAGTAGGTTAGGTTGAAAAAAGACATAAATCCATCAAGTTCAACCACCAGGGAAATAAACATATCCCAGATATAAAACCCTATAACACATAGTTGGTCCAGAGGAAGGCAAAAAAAAAATCCCTGGTACAATTTGCTTCAACAGTGGAAAAAAATTCCTTCCTGATTCCATGAGGCAATCGGATGTTCCCTGGATCAACTGTCTATGGTATCTTTACTTTAAATCCTTAATACCCAGTTATATTCTGTGCTTCTATAAAATCATCCAGCTTTTTCTTAAAGTAATCTATAGTAGTTGCTGAAACT
>NC_092864.1:11421644-11439386 GCF_032062135.1 Pyxicephalus adspersus
CTGGTGCCCAAAACTGGACTGCATATTCCAGATGTGGTCTGACCAATGCTTTGTACAGGGGCAGGATTATGTCTCCATCTCTGCAGTCTATTCCATTCTTTTAATACAAGAAATTACTTTACTAGCTTTAGATATTGCAGCTTGGCATTGCATGCTGTTATTAGGTCTAATAATACACCTTTGAAAATCTGAATACGCATGAAGAAAGAGTTCCCTAGCACAGCCTGCCCTTTATGCTTTGTGTGGAAGTAGTGGTCTCTCTGTAGAGGACCAACTCCTCTTGCTGAGTCTGAACAAGAACGGTCTATTTGATTAAGAGGGGGGTGGGAGTGGTTCGAGCTTTGCTGGTTGAAGATGAGATGGAGCTTTTAGATGCAGAAATAATTCACGTGTGAATATTGGAAGATGTCTACTTCTCCTGTGAGATTAAATTAGACAATCATGTAAAGCGATGAGCAGAAGAGGAACTTACAGAGGTCGGTGCCCAGTCATGTCCATACACAAAGCAGTACTTGCAGTAAAGTTCATCAAATTCAGGAAACTAGGAAGGAAACAAAATAAATCAGAACCCACCGCCTTTCAGAACCCCTTTGTACCCACAGTGTAAAAACCCCTCTCTGCTTCCCTGCTCTTTTGTACCTCCAGAAAGAACCTCATTCTATGTCATGCCCCCTCCATATCCCCAGGCTATTAGTTATTCTTTATATACCCAGGTGTATTTTCTATGGTGTATGATCCCCAATCCCTGCCAGGGCCCATCTGTACCCCCCATGTGTAAACCCAAAGGGAACTTCTCATCTCTACCCCTCTCCTCTACCCCCAGTGTGAGATCTCTATCCACATTATTTGACCTCTCTGTACCCCAAGTGTGAGACCCCCTCCCCCATCTGCTGCCCCTAAACTCTGTACTCAAAGTGTAACATACAAACATCCCCTGCAAGGATTGCACTGTATGTATGAGAGCCCTGATCCCCTCTTCTGTACCCCAAATGTAGGATCCTGATCCCTCTCCTCTACATCCCCTGTGTAAGATTCTGATCCCCTTTTCATGGCCTTTCTGTGCCCCATTCCCCACTTCTTTCCTTTATACACCCCAATGTGATATCCCTATACCCCTGCCAGGATCTTATGTACCCCAAGTGTGAGATTCTTAACCCCCATGCCTAGACCTATCTGTACCCCCAGTGTAAAAACCTTCTCATCTGTACCCCCATTATGAGATCCCTATTCCCCACCCCACTTATTTGTATTCCATAGCATGAGATCCCTATTTCCCGCCCCACTAATTTGTACCCCATAGTATGGGATCCCTATTCCCCACCATGACATATCTGTAGTCCAAATGTGCAAACATATTCTTCTTTCCTTCTCATCTGTACCCCCAGTGTGAGACCCTCGTTCCTTGCCCCACTAATTTGTACCCCGCAGTATGAGAACTCTATTTCCCTGCAAGGACCTCTCTGTACCCCCAGTGAGTGATCTCTATCCCCCTGCCATAACCTCTCTGTACCCCCCAATGTGGGATCCCGATTCCTGTGTACTCCAAGAGTGTGATCCCTATCCCCCCACCAGGACCTCTCTGTACCTTCAGTGTGAGACCCCCCCCCATTTCTTGTCCCACTAATTTGTACTCCCTAGTATGGGAACTCTATCCCCTGCAAGGACCTCTCTGTACCCCAATGTGAGATCCCTATCCCCCCGTTCTGTGTACCCCCAGTGAGTGATCTCTATCCCCCTGCCAGGACCTCTCTGTACCCCCAGTGAGTGAACCCTATGCCGCTGTCAGGACCTCTCTGTACCCCCACTGAGTGATCCCTATGCCCCTGCCAGGACCTCTTTGTACCCCCACTGAGTGATCCCTATGCCCCTGCCAGGACCTCTCTGTACCCCCAGTGAGTTACCCCCATCCCCCTGCCAGGACCTCTCTGTACCCCCAGTGAGTGATCCCTATGCCCCTGCCAGGATCTCCCTGTACCCCAATGTGAGATCCTTATTCCCCCTTCTGTGTAACCCCAGTGAGTGATCTCTATCCCCCTGCCAGGACCTCTCTGTACCCCAGTTTAGGATACACAGGCCCGATAGAAGCACTAGGCCTCACCTCGGCGCTCTCGATTTGTCCGGTGACATTAAGAAGGAAAACACTGGCAGCGGAAGCCATAGAGACAGCCGACCCCGGTACACTGGGCACAGGATTCACCCTCTCCGGTACGGGGAGGAATCACCCGAATACACACAGCTTGCTGCCCGTTGCTATGGGACGCGCCGATCCTAGCAACCAGAAACTACGGCGAGCGAGAGGGACAAACTTCCCTCAGAAAAGCGCGAACCCAGCCAGCTACAAGATTCTCATTTAGTTTTTTACTCTCTGCAAGGGTCTCCTAGTTAAAAAAAAAAAAAACAATAAAATTGTAATTATAGTTTTTACATTTTTGTTTTTTTATATTTATAAATAAATCTATTTCTTTTCTGGGATACCCAGAAAGCTATAATGGTCAACACACCAAAAACTAAGCAACACAAGTGGGTTGGGAATGTGCCCAGTCCTGGGATGGTGGCCCTATGGGCCCCATTTACACTTTGCCTTTCTGTTGCATTGTGTTATCTTGCATTATATTGCATTTTGTGTTTCATCATCACATGCAATTGAGCGGCAATGCACCAATGCATTCACATGGCATTATAACACCAAATGATGCGCCTTTGTAACAGTAACACAGTCCTAAAAGTGTGGAGGGGCCCCCAGGGAGCCCTGGGAGGCAGAATTATTCAGGTTGCTCATTGCCTGGCTGCCATGCCAATCCTCTGGCTTCAGGGTCACCTGACTGAGGGAAGCCATCGAATGATCAGATGTCTCATTGTAAATGGTTGCGGGGCGGGGGACAGGCAATCCGACACACCAGGAAATGTCAAAAGCGTCACCTGTAGCTCTACAGACAGCTAGGATTTCCTCTCCACCTATCGGACAGGTAAGTGTTCAGCAACCAGCAAGCGTTCAGTGTTTTACTTTTAAATCTCCACGATCAGGCCGGTCATTATTACAGAAAGATACAAGTGACGTCCCTTCTGCAATAATGCGTCTTACCCGGCTGATCCCTTCAGGTCTCTGGCGGCAAAGCTGACCTGCACATGTGTATTGGTTGCCAGGGAAATCCAGCATTCCTGGCTTCCCTTGCATGTGCCGGGATAGATGAACTCTCAGGTGCCTAGGCAGGAGTTACAGCCAATGGAGATGGCTGTAGATAAAGAGGAAGATAAAAATATGGAGGAGCTGGACCAGCACAAAAAATAATAAGACAAGAAGAATGGGGCAAGATCTGCAAGGAGGAAGGGGGCTGAGCTAGGGAACTCACCTTCACTGAGGGAGTCACATTTTCTAGTAAGTTCAGGGGTGAATAAAATTGCTTATGGCAGTGAATAATCACTTATAATAATCATTTGAAATGTTTGTGCTTCCAGCTGCAGATTTTGAAGTTAGTGACAGGTTCTCTTTGAAGAGAACAAGACTGGAGACAGATGCTCTATCAAGCCAATAATACACGCAGAATAATTATCATATACCCATTCTTAGCTAAACCCTCCACGATCCCCACCATCTAAGATTCCACCCACATCGGTAAATCTTCCTGTATATTATAAGTGTTCTTCTGATTGGCTGCTTATACAAAGCATGGGTGGGACTACTGCATTGATGCTATGCAAACATGTTTTATTGTATGCAAATCACCAACAACAAGAAAAGCATCAACCTTTCCCTGGACATCACCCCGCCACACCGCCACTCAAGTTTTTTAAGCTGAACTGTGACATTAATATTAATATTAAACAGTATTTATATAGGGCCAACATATTATGCAGTGCTGTACATAAAATAGGGGTTGCAAATGACAGTCAGATCCAGACAGTGACACAGAAGGAGGAGAGGACCCTGCCCCCAAGAGCTTACAATCTAAGAGATACGGGAAGTATCACACAATAGGATGGGAGATATGGAATGGTGGGAAGTAGTGAGGGTTTAAGAGACAGAAGAAGATGGGTAGGTAATTATATAAAAAAATGGGTTTTGAGGGCTTTTTTAAATGAGCAGAAAGTAGGAGCAAGCAGAATAGGACGAGGAAGACCATTCCAGAGAGTTGGTGCAGCTCTAGAGAAGTCTTAGAGCCGTGCATGTGATGAGGTTATGAGTGAGGAAGTCATTAGTAGGTCATTGGAGGAGCGGAGAGAGCGGCTGGGGGAGTATTTTTCTACCAGGTCAGAAAAGTAAGTGGGACAATAACTGTGGAGGGATTTGAAGGTAAGCACAGGAGCTTGAATTTGATTCTAAGGTGAAATGGAAGCCAATGGTGAGAACTACAAAGAGATGCAGCAGAAGAGGAGCGGAGGGAAGGATGGATGAGTCTGGCTGCAGCATTCATAATAGATTGTAGAGGAGAGAGTCGAGTTAATGGAATACCAGAAAGGAGGAGGTTATAGTAGTCCAGACGAGAGATGATAGGAGCGTATACAAGGAGTTTGGTGGTCTCAGGGGACAGGTAGGGGCGGATTTTGGAGATGTTGCTTAGGTGAAAGTGACAGGACCTGGAAATGTTCAGAATATGGGGGTAAATTATAAGGCAGAATCGAAGGTGATAAAATGCACTAGAAAGCAGATATTGGATTAGCACAAGACAGCTGAAATTTGGGGAAGGAGAGGTCACCAGTTGCAGCTCCCATTTCACTCAGCATAGGTTACTTTTTTCAATGCCAAGCTCACTTTTCTATTATCGATCTCATCTTGTAATAATCATTTTGGGCCACAAGATGTCGCCATTACACCACACTATACAACCCCTGCAAATCCCTATGGCCTTCCAGCAGAAGATAGAATGGGAGTCATTTAGGAAAAATGTTACAGAAGACTTGCAAACTCCATATTATCACATTACATTCACTTTTCCTGAAATGTGACTTCCAGATGTCTGTGTTGTGGAGCGTAAAAAAACAGCACTTCAATTCTGCAGCTGCTGCAGTTAACATTGAATTTGAGTAGATCTTCTCTTTTCTGTATTAACTATTCTAGTGCTGGGTGTGTGGAGAATAACAAGATCTCTTTTTGTAGTTTAGGTAGCCAGTAGATGAATCCAGATGAGAAGGATCGGATGACGAGTGACCGGAGAGAAGCCATTATAGGAATCCATGTCTACTTGCTTTTAGCCCCCCATAGAACCGAATACAAATGTTCAGCCCAAGTGGCCGCACAAAGTTGACCAATCTTCATTTCTAAACTGCAGTAGAGAAAAGTTAGGTCAGGCATTTGGCTGTCTGGTCTGCTGTGTAAATCTCAAGACAGGCTGGACAAAATTAGCAATGCCTTGGCAAGCAAATCAGCCCTCACATATGAATTTTAGGGATACGTGTAGCTGATTTCCTGCCATTTATGTTAGCGAACCCCTCCTATAGTTACTATATCCACAGCTCATTGTATTTTAGTTTGGTGGCCATTGGGAGGAATGTTACCCTTACAGATAGCCAAAAAGATCATTGGTGTCAGTTTAGGTGACAGGTTCTCTTTAAAAAGTGAAGATCTTGCTGAGCGCTACCTTGGCGGAAGCAGTAGGCAGTATTGTGTTAAGGCTACTGTGTTGTTTGGCCCCATAGGGTTCCCTTCCAGCAACCATTTAGAGTAGGCTTTCAGCACTTAGCGAACAGGTCTGCTTATAGTAGGCGTATTCATGATGGTTGTTCGGGATTTGGCAGTGACTCACAGAGTCGTTATTAAACCCTGGCAGTCGCAAGCCCAAATTTTTATTATATAAGCCATTATAATCTGTTGTTGGAAGCCTGCCGCGCTCAATTGTTCTGCTGCATCAAAGTACATGCAACTTTGAAAAGTAAAAATTTGTTCCTCCCAACTCCCATAGGGGTAATGCTGCAGTGCCGGCAGATTTTAGAAGCAGTGAAAAGGGTGTTTGACAGTGCAGAAGACTCTTCTCCCTGCCTAACTGGACATTGAAGGGAGAAGCAGCAAATCATAAGGTAATCTCTAGGTCCTCCTGTTAACATGCTCCTTGTTAGCACACAAGCACCATTTTTGTCTCCTTGTGCTACTTCTTCCTCTCCTGGTATGAGCCCTGCTGTTCATGCCCAGCAAGAGGTAGATGCCATATCAAATTTAGGTTGCCTGAGGCTGATACTGGGGATTATTTGGACACTTACACTGCTTACATTTAGAAAAAAATACATTCAATAATGTAATTAGGCAGAACAAGTTTGCCCAACAATGCAGCTCTGTAATCATATAGGTGTAAGTGCCTAAATATGACTAGTCATGACTGCAATCAGCAGGACTGGAGTGTGAAAGGTAGAAATACTACATGGAGCCAATCTTGTGCTAACAAGAAGCATGTTGATAGAAGGAAGACAAAGAGATGAGATTATGACTGTGCTGCTTCTTCTTTCAATGCCCATTCACAGGCTGGGGGAGGACCCAGGAGGTGTAGAATGATGCTGTACATCAGACTGAGGGCATCTAGTGGCAGAACAAAGAACTGCAATAGAAAATGTTTAGATTTAAGGTTTACTTAACTTTTTTATCTTTCAGTAGACATTCCATTTAATAATATACAGCTGACGTTCTGCTTTTATTAGCCCCAGGTCGTTTATTTTAGGTATTTTATATCTGTCTGTAGTCCAGGTATCATCCATGAAATATCACCTATGAAATCATACCTGCAGCAATAGATATTTGCTGACCTTTGACTCTTTCTATCCAGCGTGCTGTAGAACTCCCACGTGATCACTGTAGGTACCTAGGGACTGGGGTCAATGTCATAAATATGGACGACTGTCTGCTTTGTATCAATAAAAGACAAAACAAGAAATACAAGAAATACAACTCACCCTTTTGTCTATTTTTACAATTAATCATTTGGAGAGCTCATTATAACATCTGACATGTTTGTACCTGCAGAACTAATGGAAAGTTACAGAAGTTGCATTGTACATCACCCCCCCCCCCTCTTTTTACATTAAAGTACTTTCTACATCGGTTAAATGGTCTGTGCAAACCGTAATCCTTTATTACTTGGCAAAAATCTCCTCGTCCCACCTCGTGTGTGGGAGTCACAGCACAGAAAGACGCTTTATTAGTATGGAATCAGCAGATTTCCTAAAATTCTACTTATTTTCTTTTCAAGAGTACCTGTGCTTTGAGAATGGTCAGAATAATGGTCAATGCCGGCCCTTGAGGGCCACATAAAGGCCGGATTTTCCTATAAGGTTTGTCATTTACTTTTAGAGAAATACAAAAAAGTCTGCAGACATTCACTCACCTTTTCTTGTGAAAAGCCCTGGATTCATTCACAAGCTAAGCCCAGTAAGTCTTGCGCTCCCTCGGCTTCCCATTCCATCCAGCGCCATCATCTTCTGGGTTCCTCCTGAGTTTGCTCAATGTCATACTGCGCTGTGTGAGATCCGGTGATGTATCTTCCTCCAAATGTAAAAAACTGCGTGGCGATTTCAGTGCGCTTGTTATTTTACATTAGAGGAAACCCCCTGATGACGCATGCCCAATCTCAGGCATGTGCAGAAGGAGCAGCCCGCAGCCTCCTGGATATGTGACGCAAGTATTCCAGGAGGCCGTGGGTTTCCCCTTCAGTCTTTAGCATTGTGGAAGTAAAGACGGAAAGGGAGGGGTCCTCCTAAAATAAAATTTTAAAAACTTAAAAAAACTTTTTTCCTGGGATAGCCGCTCTTTTACATGTTGAAAATGTGATGATAGGTCCACTTTAAAATGTCACAAACAAAACTATAATTGTAGCAAATATATCTATAAAATTGATTTATGTCTTAATGATACAATCCGCCCTCTTGTGTTAAATTAGTTCCCATTATTCCCATCTACTCTTTGCAGACAGCTGCTCATGCCTAATGCCTGAGGCTACAACTCATGCTCCGTTCAGAATGTCTTTATTTGTAGCCACCCCATTGTGCAATAAAGAGCTGAGACTACAAGTGTAACACCCACATCCAATGCATGAAATCACAAGACATGGAGTGTTCTTTTAGGAAGCTGGCATTGCAGCTGCTCTGCTGCCCTCTAGTGTTCAAACAGAAATAGTGAAAACCACCATCAACTTGGCTGCATAAACTAACACAGGGGTGTAAAACTCAAATACACAGTGGACCAAAATGAAAAACTTAGACAAAGTCGCGGGCCAAACTTGAAACTGAAATAGCACCGCTACTACAGTTCCCTGCGTTGTCGGTCTAACGAGGGGCCACGCATAGGCAGAGAGGCCGCTGGTCTATAGACGTGAGTGATGCCGCTACTACAATTCCTGGCATTACTTGCGTCTATAAAACAGTCCAATGCGGGGCCACGCATAGGCGGATAGGCCGCTGGTCTATAGAAGCGAGTGATGCCCACAATTGTAGTAGCGGCCCTTTTTCAATGCAGCGGCGGGCCAGCTGCAATTCATATTTAGGATTCCTTTGGGGGCCAAAAAAAGGAGGTTGAGAGCCAGATTTGGCCCTCGGGCCAGAGTTTGACACACCTGAACTAACACTTTCTAAAAGTACATTTATTTTTTATATATTATTTAGAATTTTTCTCCAAAAGTAGACCTAAACCTAAAAAGTGATCTCTTCACCAAGTAACATGACTTGTTGATCGAGCCATTTTTTAACCATTTGCCTTCTATTCATGAATGTAAAAAATTAAAAAGAAAAACTAGCTGACTCCTGATCATGTGATCACGATGATTAGATATTGCCTACCAAGCTGAATGTTGGGAGTTTCACATCAAGTTAAAAGCAGCTCCACCGAGCCTTGAATTCTTTATAGCTTTACAATTGATGAATTTGGCTTTGTTGAAAAAAAGTTTTATTGAACAAAGAAGTCACTTAATAAACACAATGTGTTTCATTTAGATCAAGAGAATGAAGGGTGTGCCAACTCTCTAAAAACACTGCACTCTGTCAGTGGCTGCTAGCTCATCACTACAGAATTTAGAATAGAAAATAAAATCCTAGCTATAAAAAAAAACAAATGTGAGTTTTTGTCCATGTTATGAAGAAAGTGACAGTTATACATAGCTGACCTATAAGCGGGGTGCAGAGTGTGATCCATTTATTTTTGGGGAGAAAGCCACAAATAAAATATTGAAAGGATACTCTATGGTACATCTTCCTGAGCTGACAATGAAGATGAATTTTTACATTTCCCCTTCATATGATTAATAGCTCCAAGCTGGCAGAAGTTCTACAATACGACCTGTATAGCTTGGCGCATTTCAAAGCCTCAACTGGAACACAACTGCAGCTTAATTCACCTTCAGAATCAAAGAGGTAGAGAGAGAGCATCAGTCTCTGAGGACCTGTCTGCTATTGATAATTAAACAGGCTGTTCAGACAACAACAATCACTTAGATCATTTGGTAGTGTGTAGTGGTTCCAGACTACTACACAGGTTCTGCGCATGTATTTGGAGAGGTGATTGATGCCTTGTCTCGGGGTGATCTACTGCTGGCAAAGTTCATTTATGAGGATCGCCTGCATGCACTTTAATTGTATTTAGAGCTGGATGGTGCCAGGAAAGTATTCTGAATTCAGAGATCTATTTTTTGTTTAGTGTTCTTTAAGCTGCTATGGGTTCTTTTAGGTTTTTATTATTATTAGGTGTACTTGTTTTCATTTGCTCTTGTCATAGTAAGATATTCTTTAGTTTTGATGCAAGGATCTCACATTTTCATACTCATTTCCGATTCTGGTGATGGGTGCATGATGGTGGTGAGGAGGTCACAGGTAATAATATGAACTTTTTCATATTCCTTTAACCTCCCTAGCGGTTCATTTCTTTCCGGTTTTATACGTCTAAAAGCAGTACATTGTTTTTCATTAAAATTTATTTTACAGTATAATATAATTGTATGAGTATAATAAAGTTTGAAACACAAAATCATGTAAAAACAATAAAATGAATACATTAAAAAATCTATATATTTAAAAAAAATGTTTTTTTCATTTTTTTTTAAATTAAAAAAAATACACATTATACTCATACTATTATATATACTGTAAAATAAATGTTCTTGAAAACAATGTACTGCTTTTACACATAAAAATCCAATGTATTTCATTCAATACAGTTATTTTGTATTGAATGCAATGCAAATGGATTTTGAATTTCCCGCACCGCCGGCAACATACACACGCACCGACGGCACCAGGATTTCCCCGGTGACTCATTGTGTGCAGAAGCAGGAAGAAGAAAAAAGACAGAGATCGCGGCGCTGGATGGCGCGGGACGCCAGCAGATCGGGTAAGGCTCTATTTACTAACCTTCCCATAGGTTTACATACCCCAAATGTGACTCAGGGTTACCACTTTTAGCAACTTTTGTCTACCCCGAGTCACACTCGGGGTTACCTCTGGGTGGGTTAAAAAACCTAAAGTAATTTAGGGCTTGTTCAGATGGACGGTGAAGTTGCAGTGCGAGTACCACACCTACATGGAGAGTCTCATCCATGTGAATGAATGGAGAGCGAAGTGAATGGTTCAGTATTGCCCTCTGTCAAAATGTTGCCTCCTGGGTTGCTGGTCCAATAAGAACCAGCAGTCCTGCACTGTACTAGACCAGTGGTCGCCAACCTTTCTGACCTCACGGACCACTAAATCCACATAATCCGGACCCCACATGCGCAGGGAGCCGTGCGTCACTCAATGGTGGAGAAACGTCCCCCAGAGTGATGTCATATAGCCAGAACCCATCCGTACTCCCATCGCAGGCTCAGAGGTTGTGTCCACAGCCCTGCCCCACTGTCCCCCCAGGATGTTTAGTTAGCTGATTTGAGCTTGCGATGGGAGAGTGGGCTGGTTGTATCCATACCAGAGCCATGGACTACCAAAATTTTCCCACGGACCACCAGTAGCCCACAAATCACTGGTTGGCAGCCGCTGTACTAGACCAGCAGTCGCCAACCAGTGGTCTCCAGCCACTGTCTGCAGCCACAGACCATGTCCCCGTACGGATCCCAGGCTCAGGGAAGTGGGCTGGTTGTGTCTCTGGACACAACCCGCCCACTCTCCTATTACAGGCTCAGGCTTGCGATGGGAGAGTGGACAGGTTCTGGCATCATGACGTCACTCCGGGGGGAATTTTTTTCCCCTTTGATTGACACTCGGCTCCCCGTGCATGTGCGGCGCGGAGTAGGTCCAAAAAGGCCACTGCCCTGGACAAAAGTAACCTTAGCAGAAGGTAGGGAGACAGAGAAGTTTCTTCCCCTTTGAGTGTAACCTGGTGCCCCGTGAAGTGCGGTCTGCAGCGGGTACATTTTTTTGGTTTGCTGGTCCAAAAAGGTTGGCGACCACTCGACTAGACAGTGCCAAGGTTCTGCTCAAACTGCAGAGGCGCACCAACTCCTGGAGTCGGTCTCGCGTACAGATGGCAGGCTCAGGATGGTGGGTGGGTTATGTCTCTGGGCACAACCCGCCCACTCTGCCATCGCAGACTCAGACCTGTGATGGGAGAGTGGACGGGTTGTGGAATCATGGCGTCACTCTGGGGGAAGTTTCTACCTCTTTGATTGAGACACGGCTCCTCGTGCATGCGTGGTCCAGGGTCCGTGTATGTAGTGGTCCATAGGTCCAAAAAGGCCACCGCCCTAGACAAAAGTAACCTTTGCAGAAGGTAGGGAGGGGAAATCATTTTCTTCCTCAGGGTTCATTTTTAAAAGATCAACAGGTATATGTATTTCCTCTTTTAATAACTTTGTAGATAGGTACTTCTTTTATATTCAGCAATAGTTAAATAGGATAAGATGTTGTCAACCTTTCTGTGTCATTAGGATAAAAATATGATCCATACCATTATTGGTAAAAATTAAAGCCAAGGTTTAACTTCCCTGCCCCCTCACATACAAAGATCTTGGATATGCCACCAATTTCCCAATGAGTTAAACCGCGTCGGTTTCATCGGGCAACGCCTGCTAAATTATTCAGAGGCAGAGCTTGTAGCTACATCAGACATGCCCATTAGTGTTCAGTGTAAATGTGTGATCTAATGGTAACACGCGGGCAGAGGGGAATTCACACTGCAAAGGGAATTTCAAATCCCCAAGAACCCACGTGGTAAAACAAAGTTTGCAGCCAAGCTGCAAGCAATCGATGCGATATTCATGAGAGCTCCGCGTTTGATGCTTGCGAAAACTTATTAAGTAAATCACACACACTACTAGGCAGCCCATCTCCTGTATCTACAGCGGGCTGAATTTTCTGAATATCTGATACATGCGAATAATGTATTCAAAGAACGACTGCAGGCGACAAGCAGAATCAGCCAGCCAAATCATGTCTTGGAAATGTTGCAGCTATGGACCTCGATGGCGCACAGTTCAAAATGGAACTGTCTAATGGACTGATGAGGGGTCATCGAGATGTCCAGCCTCTCTGTCTAAGCCTGGGGATTGCAGGACTGAATGCCAGGTAGTCAAAAGGAATAAGAGGAATTCAATGGATTCCTATGGATGAAAAATATAGATTATAGTAGAGAAAACAAAGATTTAAAGTAGGCCCAAGCTAAGATCAGGACGTCAAAAATTTGCTGCCAGATCAATGGGTGTACCTGAATACATACAGAGACAGAGAACGTGTTTTGTAAATGCAACAAATCTATAAACACAAAAATATGAAGGTGATGAAAAGAATCAATCCCGTGTTTTAAATATTGGTTTGGGGACTCTGAACCTGTTACCTCTGAAACCAGAAGCCTAAATGCTACCATGTTAAAATCCTTGCACAAAACTTTTTTCAATTTTGGAGTGGCGAGGGGTTGAAATGTTTTGGCTCGGCT
Source organism: Pyxicephalus adspersus (assembly GCF_032062135.1). Taxonomy (NCBI): domain Eukaryota; kingdom Metazoa; phylum Chordata; class Amphibia; order Anura; family Pyxicephalidae; genus Pyxicephalus; species Pyxicephalus adspersus. Next base: position 11,434,471 of record NC_092864.1, read on the forward strand.
ATGTTCCCATTATGGGAAATAAGGGTCCCCACTACTTGAAAATGCAGAGCGTTGCCATGTGTGTTGTGTCAGGATAGCTCATTCATTCGATTAGCTGCCTAATGTTCCACAATGCACAGAAAAGTCATGCATGTTGCATTTTTGTGCAGCATGCAGAAATGAAAAGTCATTGCCACATGCTGGTAAAGGGGCTTTTGGTCTGCCTTTTTAAGAATAATAACCTATAGAATATTTATATATATATAAATTGATATATAAAATATTTGGATATAATATAAAATAAAATAATATAACATTCATTATAGATATAAGTCTCCATTGTAGGTAAAAAAATGTCAGGCTGGATTCTCTTCTATTCAAATGTGAACGCCATTGATGGGTTACACTCTTCCTATACAAGAAAATTGTGACATACTATGTAAGTGCGTGTTAATTGAATGTATTTCTTTTTATTGATCATCATGTGCTGTGATAATTCTAATGGAGTCACTACAATTGGAGTAATGGAGTTCTCTTGATTCTGAGGAAGCTGCGTAACGTGTCAAGAACAGATGGGTTTTTTTTACGAATGAAATTACATCATATGTCAATGTTTTATTGTTTTAAAGTTGGTTTGGAATAAAATATGTTTTGCTTAGCAATTATTGTCTTTAATTAAGGTGCCCTAAAAGTCCCCAAAACACTGTTTCCATTCTTGGAATACAAAATTGTACACTGGTGGCTATTTAGCAATATAATTAAATGAACGTTTCTGTACTCTGAGTTCCGTTTTAAGAATTACAAGCTTATCTATTTTCAGTCTGGTTAAAAGTAGATATTTAGAGGTTTCATCATTAGCATGGCGTCCGAGGATGCTTCTCATAGTCTCGTAGTCATCCCTCTTCAGCTGAATGGGGCTCGGAGACTGGAACAGCCTCTGATCAAATATAGTCAGGTGTGTTTGATGCCAGTTTGCCTAATTGAATGTGAGTGCTATAGGTGTGCAGCAGCCCTCTCTGGAGTGAGAGGCACACTGATTAGGCATTTAATTAAGCTATCAGGATAATGGGAAGTGATTACTTCTCTACTTATATATGAAGGCAGGTGACCTCTGCAGTTGTACTTTGGTCTATAGGGGACCAGATGAATAATAACAAATTTCCTGAAGCTTTGGGTGAGGGTCATTCAATAGCGAAAAGCAAAGGGTAATAGCTTTGTATGAACTGGCCGCCACCCCCCTAGTGGCTGACTGAAGAAAAGTCATGGTGTGATCTATAAATGATGATGCAAATTAAAGCTTTAATTGGAAACTGTTTAAAGTCTAAAGTCCCACTTTGAGCAATGGCAATCAGGGGGGCTGTTATTGCAGAGAGGGACAGGTAATGTCCCCACGTATAAATGTTATAAATGTTCTTACCTATTGATCACCGCCCAGATGTCAAATGTTGCTGAGCTGCACATGTTCACCATGCTGGGAATGAATGAACTCCTGTGTGCCTGCATGGGCATTACATCATCCCATCCAATTAAATGCCCAAAGATCATCTCCAGCAAGAAGAGAAGATGGTGGCGCCCTCCTATGGAATAATAGGTGAGGTTACCCTCTGTATTACTTAAAAAAAGATTATTTTTCTGTCCAGTCTGACCTAGGAATTACACAGCTCTTTCACCAACATAGCCAGTCTGGGGTGACCTGCATTTAAACATCACTGCTAGGTTGCCCAGCTTTTTGTCTCTTCCTTTATTAGCAAACCAGATTCCAAATGACTTTTTATTGATAGGAGAGGGGACACATATGCCCATTTCCCGATTTCCTATCTGGTAAGGTCCCAAGCCTATTGGAGGGCCTGGTTTCAATATTGGAGGGGACCCCAATAAAGCTTTAAGGCTTTTTTCCTTTCTAGTTGAATGACCCATGCTCGGGTTAAATTTGTCACAGCCCCAAGGCCAAACAGCAAACCGAAAAGTGACCTGTCCTCCCCAACCAATAGAAGGGTTTGCATTGCTGAGACTGGGCACATCAACTTCAATTTCAATATATTCCACAGTAGCCATAAAAAAATAAATCTGCTTCGTGTGCACCGGATGCCTTTGCAAACTCAGATAATACTTTGTGAAATTAGCAGTACCATCATTAATGTGCAGTGCTGTGGGAGAGAATCCAGCAGCTTCTTCTCCTATAGGCTGCGTGCAGAAAACTACAAGAGGGGGCGGAGACAAGACCAGACGACCTGCACAAGGTGGAAGACCAGAAGTGACTGGTCTTTACTGCAGGAAGCTTCTGCACACTTGGATTACAATATAGATCTGGAAGGGATACACAAAGCACACCAAGATTCCAAAAAGAACAGACACAGCTATGGAGAATATTTGCTTATCCTGGAGTTATTATTACATAGTATTTATATAGCACCAACATCTTACGCAGCGCTGTACAAGATCTATAGTCATGCCACTAGCTGTTTCTCAAAGGAGCTCACAATCTAATATCCCTACCATAGTTAAATGTTTAATACAGTCTAAGGTCAATTTTGGTGGGGGAAGCCAGTTAACCCAATGGTATGTTTTTTGGAATGTCAACCGGAGGAACCAGAGGAAACCCACACAAACACAGGGAGAACCTGCAAACTCCATGCAGATAGTGTCCTGGCTGAGATTCAAACCTGGAACCCAGCGCTGCAAAGGCCGGAGTGCTAACCACTGAGCCACCATGCTGCAGGTCAGGTTTAAAGCTCAGTATTTGCTTTTGGCAGGTTGACTATATGTCAGCTCTGATCCCTATATTATAGAATCGCAGAATTATATATATTTTATGATGTCTGATATCTGAAGAATCTGCCGCTGGCTGCAGGGAAGGACGAGGACGCCAATTTAGGGTTAAATCTACACGAGTATTGCTTCCCATAATTTAGCTGCATCCTGGCTGCCCCGGGGGAGCCGATCTCAGACCATTCTGTAGTAGGGAAGACAGACGAGTCTATTAAGGTCACTTCCCATTCCCACAGAGACTCTGAACAGATAACTTCCAAAATACCAAAATTCTGTTCCTGTCCCTGGAGATGCAGCTTCATAACAAACAGATCAAATCTAGATATCATGAACATTTCGTTTTAAAGGGGTGACAACACAGTACTCATTATCATTTATTTTTATAAAAGCCTTGTGCCTTGTACAGACATCAGATTACCGTTGCTGGCAAAATCTTTCATGATCATTTCCAGTGACAGTGGTGTATGCACGACGCCATTCTGTTATATGGATAGTGGAGGCCGAGTCAGCGGCACCCCACTGTGCTCTTCTTCACAAGAAAGTTCAGCTGTAGTTCCTCCTCGGTCACTCATCAATCTAAACGATGTTGGGGGAGTGCTGTACCAGAACCCTCACACCAGGCCATTCAGGTACATATACTCCCATGTGGTCACAGGCCCAGTCATGGGTTCTTCTTTTTGTTTACTGGCTGTAAAGTCACGGGGAGATTTTAATCTTTGATCCATATATATAAAATTATTAATAATAAACAGGATTTATATAGCGCTGTACATTAAATAGAGGGCTGATGACAGAAAGATACAGACAGTGACAAAGGAGGAGGAGGAGGAGAGGACCTTGCCCCAAAATATCATATATTGTTTTGACATACCCTAACCAGGTGTTTTCATCTAGTTCTACAGAGATTCCCACTGTTTATAAAGTACAGAGCTTAATAGTCCTCTTCAAATCCCCTGATGAAAGGGAACCTTTGGAACCTCTGCAAGGTGTTGGCTGTAACACAAAGGGTTGATTTTCTGAACTGTTAAACTGTTAAAACAAATCGAAAGCTTTCCTCAGACGCCAGTCTATTCTTCATGACAGCATGGCCAAGGTTAGTCAAATTTGGAGATACCGCAGTGTGCAAATCAGTACATTCCTGAATGACTTTGTATATTAGTGTAGTATTCTCTTATACTGTGAGTTCTGTCTCTGCAGAGTTACACCTAAACCCCCTGTAAACAACCTGTATGCACTGACTTCTTGAAAGGTAAAGCAAAGGCACACCAAAAACTCAATGGATACACCTGGGACATCTATCACTAAATGTAGCTACTGTTTAGGGTCCCCCCTTCATGTTGGAAGCTTAGGAGGGACCCACAAAAGCAATGTGGACCAATAAAAATGCCCTCACCAGTCTATAGGGGTCTTTAGTTGGCATAAACAAGTCTGGGTATCTGGTGTCTTGCTGTAGCTTCAAGGTAAACCTGCTTTTCATTCATGCATTGCAATATATATGTTCCATAGATGTGGTCCGAGCAGTGAGGTCTTGCAGTGACAATGTGGCATCATCCACAATGCAAATGCATTCAACAAAAGCCTCTGTCTTTACCTAAAATGTTAAAATTTGTATTATTCCAGGGATTCTTCTATGTGCCCCTCTCCATGTTCTAGTTAAATTTGGTGTCAGAGGCTTCCATATTTGTTATGTTCCCAACAGTCACAAAACACTTGGAGCTTTTTAAGTTTTAGATCATACCAAAAAAAGCTTATTAGGTTTAAATCATACTAAAAAAATGTTTTTTTCTACAAAAAGGGAATAAAAGTAAAAATGTAAAGATATATATTTGAATTACAAATAGCAACCTGTATGGTGTGTCGTGAACATCAACATTGCAATAGGAATCCCAATATTGTAAATTCCAGGATGGTTGCCCTTTAAGTTCCTTGAATACAGATCTAATAAAGAATTACTTTTTAGTGATTGCAAAGGTTTCATCAGGGCTGATCTCTCTTTAATGAAGAATTATCAGGAACAGGATGTCAGCTGCAGCAAAAGTGGATGGAGACTTTGAAATTGTGGATCATACCAATAGCCATTGTAGAGGTCACTTAGCACTGCCAACAAGTAATACTTGGTAAAATTAAAATATATATATATATATATAGATATAAATTTTTAACTACAA
>NC_092864.1:11439458-11441062 GCF_032062135.1 Pyxicephalus adspersus
TCAGTGCCCTGAGTACAAATCTAATAAAGAAAAGGATGAGTTTTTAGTGAGTGCAGAGATTTCATAAAGGCAGAATCTCTCTTTAATGAAGAATTGCCAGGAATAGGATGTCAGCTGCTGCAGGAGCAGATGGGGACCTTAAATTGTGGATCATACCAATTGGGATTGCAGGGGTCTCTTAGAACCACAGACTAATAAAAGTTGGTAAAAAGCTTTTTATAGAAAAAAAGAGAATAAAATTTATTTGAAGATATACATTTACCTACAAAAGGGAACCCTTCATGCTGAATATCGGGATGGCATGGGAAGCCTGACATTGTAAATTCAATGATGGTTGATCACTTTTTAGTGATTGCAAAGATTTCCACAGGGCTGATCTATTTTTAATGAAGAATTGTCAGGAAGAGGAAGTGAGCTGTTGCAGAAGTGGATGGAGACTTTCAAATTGTGGATTGAATCAATTGCTATCGCAGGGTTCACTTAGCACCGTCAACAAAAAAAAAAAAGTTGGTAAAAAAACTTTGGTGTTCGGGAGCCCTATATGCTGGAATAATGGAATAATGGATGAATGGGTGGGTAACACATGATGGTGAAGGAATGGAGCTCATACATCTTTCTTTCTTTCCATCCTTCTCTCCCTATAGAAACACACAGCACATATCTCACACCACTTATACAATCAAACCAAAAGTTTGAAGTGGACCTGTATTTGTCCATGCATGGTGAGTAATGTGTAAGCGTTACACTTCCAAGTATTAATTACCTCTCATATTGATCTCAGTACTCCCCCTGATAATGCCAATTTACAAAAGAATGGCACCATCATTGTTCAGGCATCTTCCAGGCTTAATATTTACTTCCTGAGATGTTGACCCAGAGATGACACAATCATGTAAATTCTGGTGGCCATGCAACTTTTTTCATAAATACTCACAGATCAGCCTTCTGCTGCAACCTCTTATTTACCCTCAAAGTTCCAATGTCGCCATTTCATCAGTAGGGTAAGAAGACTGAGGAAAGTTTCTTAATACCTGCAGCAGATTGATGAAATCATCTCCGCCCAGGCAGAGACACTGATGACCACAATGACTTTTTTACTAAATACGAGGTTAGAACTTGTAGGTTAGAACTCTTGTTATTATGTTGATGTATATAGTGACTTGTCTGGGCCATTTATTTATGAACTTACTGAAAGGACCTCTTTAAGCAAATCCTTCTGCTACTTGGTAGACCTCCACGTTCTCCACAGATGTTACTTATGCCCCAAGCCCTTTATGATATTTATATATCACGATGGAAAAGAATTCATATTTAACGGCAGAGCTATGATGCAGGATCTAATCACCCAATAGGATTCTGCATTGAGCGTCGTTCCTCAAGTGAGACAATGTAGAGCTCATGATACTGTGTCACTGGGGGATAATAACACTGTGATGAGATACCGGGAAGTGATGGAAGACAATATTATCCCTTATCGGCCCTCTAATGTGATCCTGAGATTTGTTGACAAGAAAGGCCTGTTGTTGTGAGATAACAAAGAACAGAGCGAAGTCATCTCACTAATTACCGCAACGGGATTTCAACACTTCCAGTCCCATCGATTG
>NC_092864.1:11441412-11476022 GCF_032062135.1 Pyxicephalus adspersus
TATTGACTGTCATGGGAGAACTTGGTTGATCCAGGAAACCTGGAATGGTTCTGGTCCATCTGGATTGAAAACACTTGCCAACATATAGCAAATGATTAAAAAAAAAAAAATTTCAGATTTGCTTGATCATTTAGGTTCCCCCATGTTAGTCTATCTTCTCCAGTCTTGTAGAGACCCATAGTGCTGTTTGATTCTTGTATTATGATATATATATATATATATATATATGTGTGTGTGTGTGTGTGTGTGTGTGTGTGTGTGTGTGTGTGTGTATAGCTGTACAACCCAAGAAAACGGTAAATTGTTGTCATACTTACCCGTACCTTTCCTTTCTTGGCAACTCCTGACAGCTCACCACTCGGTCAACTCATTCCCCTTTTGTCCACCTTCCCTTACACTGTTTAGTAACAAGCCCACAACAGGATAAGGAAGAGGGGGGAATATGCTGTAAGGAGTGGATACCAGAAAAGGAAGATTATGGGTAAGTATGACAACAATTTTCTATTTGCTTGTCACTCCCCTGCCAACACCCCACTGGGTCAATTCCACGTCCTTTGACCCTCCTGTACTACCTACCTAAGCTTTTAGATTCCCACCTTCCTTCTTCTTATATGCTTGCCCCAGGATTGCACTCCAGTGTTTTTGGTAAAGCCACTAGATCTGGGGGTCCAGTTGCCAGGGCATTAATTCTTTAGGGATTCAATACCCCCTATTAGGTGGATTAGCAGTTGCCTTTCCCTCTCTTTCTTTTTTTCCTATATGCCCTTTTATTGATTTTTTGGTTTCAGTGTCTTGTTGGGTCATGGGATGCACTGTTGCTGTTCAGGTATCCTGTCAAATTTAACACCCCATTTTCTCTTCTCTTCACTATCTTCTTACTATAGTAGAATTCACTTTTATGTGAGTGGGGTGTGCAAACCCAAAACAATTGACATGAGAGTAGTCTGAACCCCTTATCCATCTTTTTACCCGATTTTTAATACATCTATTCCAGGTTGATGGATCATCCAGGTTCTTCCATCATAGGCTATCTTCTCCAGTCTTGGAGAGCTTTATTAAATTCAGGCCAAAGTGTTTACCCGTCCCAATGGCCGCCCCTCCCTGAGCTAGACCACAAACACATCATTTCACAAATACATTATTTCTATTTTATTTATACCGCTGATATACAGATATCGTACAAGTCTTCATATGTCAGCACTTCTGCATACTGTGTCTCCGCACAATAAAAAAGTGCCAATTTAAAAATAGAAAATCAAACGAAAAAAAAAAAAACATTAAAATAAAAACTCGAATCAATGTGATTGAGGCTATATGGGAATTTGTTTCCGTATTTCGTTTATAAAATCAAACAAATCAATTTTTTATTTTACTTAAACCGTCCACACTTCTCTACAATCCGCATGAAACCCCCACCTGTTATTGAAAATACCAACACCCAAAGGGGCTTTTCGGACCCTTCTATCCAGTGGTTCGTCAATGTCACAAGCCCTTTATCGTTAAAAGCTATAGTGGTTTGTCTATTACTTCCTCTGTTGTGTTAGAAGCATTAATTAGTGCAGGGTTTTTTAAAGAACTCTTAATTTCAGTGAAATCTCTGGTCTTTTCAGAGCTGTTGCTATGTTGATGGTCTAGCGGTACAATTTCTAAAGCCACGTTGTCGGGCCTAGAGTCCATTGTGATTGCAGACGAAGATGCAGGATGCCCACTCTCCGATAAAAGTTCTGAGAAACTGTTGGTCTCCAGCGGGTCGAAAGTGTATCCAGGAATGACCAAGTGTTCATTGCGACAAGTCGCTTGGTTCCTCCTCTCACTTTTGGACTGCTGTTCTCCAGATTGGTTGTCGCCAAGATCTAAAGAGTCCCTGTAGGCCGTGGATTCACATGATGGTGTCCTCCTTCGTAACATCATGCTGTTTTCAGATACTTTGGTACGCGAAGCTGTGCCACTCTCGTCCTCCATGGGAGGATCTATAGAAATACAAGGTGGGCTCATCTTCTTCTTCCTTCGGACCCCGTTGATGTACTCTGGGTCAGACTGAATGAGGATGGAGTAATCATGCTTATCATCGATGGATAGATCAAAGCAGGAATCTCCATCATCATCAATGGAGGGGCAGATCTGGATCGAATGCCTCCTTTGGTCTTCTGCCCATATGGGCTTAGCTAAAAATCCTTGAGTATCAACACTGTAGAACTTCTTCAAGTCTTTACTGCTGGTACCTGCCAGGCTGGCTGTGCTATTGCAATTCTTTAGTAGAGGTGGAGGAGATGACTCTTGGGAGATGAACGGAGAGACGGAGAGGCTCCTATGGTTGGATTGTACTTGCCAACTTTTGGCTGAACTGTTGATGTGGCTGACCTCTTCATCAGCCGGGTCTGATGATTCCAATGTAGACTCATCTGGATTCGTGTTTTCGCTGCTGCAACTTGAGGGACGGCTGGGAATACTGTGTTGGCTGTAGACCTGCTTGCGTGTACAGACACTGGAATGTCTGTGGTGGGGAGATGGCTTGGGGGAAGACTGGGGGGTTCCCTGCAGAGATACGGGGGTGGGGCAGAGCAATGGTGGAGCAAGTGTATTTATTGAAGGTGTCCTCAGTTTTCCATTCTCCAGTGATTCGCCCTGAACACAGTCCTTAGAGTCACTGTTCTGATCAACTGAGTCTATGTTGATGGCCTCCTAGGGAACAAGCACAAGTCATAATTTGTTATATGTCATACTATAACCCAAAGGGAAGTATGCGTATATGCAGGGCAACTGCAAGATTATAGTATAAACTACAGGGAGATTATTCAGTCACTGTAAGCAGATTTCTTTGAAACACAGAGAAAATAGAAGACACAGCCACTACCGGTATGTGGCACTGCTAACCAAAATGTAAAGCAGTGTTTCCCAACCAGCGATCCCTAGAACCCCAGGGTTAAGTAGGCATTCATCCCATTGACCACCATGCTAATATACTGTGATGGGTTCTCGGAATACCTGAAAGTTGTTTCAAGGGTGTTAAAAACATTGAGCTGATGCACAGCCTGCATATCATACTGTATTTATTGAGCAAGTTTACCTGCCCCATATACACAATAAAATTCTAAACTAAAATGGGGATTTAGGGACCCTATCACTCTGCTAAATCTTATATCCAACTTCAGGTACTTTGACGGCAGCTAAGAGAGAGCAAGGAGCGGCAGAGGACTGCCGGAGTAGTGAGTATCAAGTGGCTATGGAAGAGAGGTCTTTACACGGACACTAAAACTATAATGACAGTGCCTTTTTAACACACATAGGTTTACTCAGGGGTGTTGTCATAAAAAAAGAAGAGGGGGCGCAGTACCTGCCCCACTCCACCCCTGCCTATATGCCACTCAAAGGGGAAGAGACTTCCCCCAGAGTGATGTCATGATACCAGAATCTGACCATTTTCCTATCGCAGGTCTGAGCTTGAGGTCTGAGGGAGAGTGGGCGTGTTGTGTTCAGAGAGACAACCCACCCACCACCCTGCGCCTGCAATTTTATATGGGAGACATGGTCAGCTGGGGGGGGCGGACCGACCAGAGCTACAGACCACCAAAGAGATCTTTGCTAAAAAAGAGTGGGCATGGGTTCCCATTCCCCAAAAAAGTGAGGGCACGGCTTTCCCACCCGTGCCCTCCCCACTACACCTCTGGGTCTACTGGACTACCTACCTGCCTGCGTAGCAGTCTATTTAGACTGGGTGACCTTGAGGCCGATCGTGGAGGTGGGATTTTAGGCATTTCTTCTGGTTCAACATGGCTGCTGGGTAAAGATGATAACTGGTATTCCACTGGTAACGTTGAAGAATTGCTGGACTCTGCTGGTTGGGAATGGACTGATAAAATAGATCCTGCAGAAAAAAGAAGAACATATGTCATCATCTTCTCTATGGTGGGTGTGTTGGTTTTCAAAGAAACAGATGTCTTTTAAAACACAATGACAAAATACACAGAAAGATTTGGTTATCCTGGAACTGCATTTTCCTCAGGGTCCGTAGATAAATTTACAAGGCAGACCAATGGCTTGTGCTCCAAATCAGAATGAGTGCTTAAGCCTGACTGCTGAACAGATAGTTTTTATGGAATATGGGAGTGATACTTCATGGAGTCCCCTATGCAACGCCACTACCCTAACTGAAAAAAATCTAATAGGAAAGTGTACAACTTCCTTAACTGGTCACTGAAATCACACGGGCTGGAATTTTTGTCCCATAAGCCCCAGATGACTTAAAATGTATATCAATATAGCTGTCTAGACTTCCAAACCTGCCCACACCTGCAAAAGAAAAGGGTTTTTAGGAAATGCCCTTCTCGGGACATGCTTAAATCAGCTGGTATTGAGCTCCTTGTAGCTGCTCCCATACACATTTTACAAGTTTGTCAATGGTGCCACGGGCAGTAATAAATGCTGTTTCTTGCTACAGGTATGAGATTAAAAAAAATACTGTGATATGCCCTAGAGCGGGAGTTCTATGGCCAATTTTTCTAATTATATACATACACTTTAAAAGCAAGATCATGATTGGTTTCCATTGGGTTTCTACCAATCAGCTTATGTTAGGTGAAGGTAATATTAAAATATTGGAATTTTTCATCATCTCTGGTGTTTGACCTTCTGAAAAGCTAAGATTCTGGCAGCTTCCATTTGCATTGAAGACCTCTGTAGTTTGCTGGAAGGACTTTCAGGCCACTGGTGGTGCTCAGCTGGTTTAGTATGCTTCATGTCAGCTTTGCTTTGATTATGAATGCATAGGAAGAGACATACATCAAGACATATTCAGTGTCTGAGCTGGTTTACCTTTTGGGCAGCTGTCCTCATAGGCCTCCACTTCCCGCAAGGGGTATGAGGATTTTGCTGGCAGCACAGGCCGGAACATGTACCTGTCATTGGGCAAAGAGAGCATTCTGGACACCGAGACCTTCCTGACAGTCAGCAGGTTCTGGGATCCCATCCCATCCCTCAAGTAGATGTCCCCATCCTGTGGAAAGAACATATACCATGCTGTTAGCTGGAGGACAAAGAGGGAGAATGTCTATAATGACCACTCCAAGACTGCACAAAGTGAAGAAAAGTTCCTTGCAGAATATATTTGCCTACTCTATTGAATTCACAGAACACATGAGTAAAATCTAAGTCATCATGTCAAGTTTGTTTTCAGTAAATCATTATGAGTTTAACCACCAGCATTATTAAGCAGGAACAGGAGCTACGCTTGTATTCAGCAAGTATGGTGACCGCAATATAGATGTAGAATAAGTACACACATAGAAGCAGGGATTTAAAACACCAAGCATAGTATATACCTAAATTATTACATCCCAATATATACCTATAGCTTCCTTACATACAAAGGAGTCTTATCAGCCAGGCCCAGGTAAGCTGTGAGAAATAAAGGTGAAGACAGAGAGAGAGGAGTTTTGTGGAGAACAGTGCAGTGTGACAATGATAAGCTTTCATAAAAACAGTACAATAAGTTATCATTGGCACCCTAAGACAAGAATTGTATTACTTATCCTGTTCCTAGCCATAAATTACTTAAATTACAGAAACCAAGAGACTGGCCTTGGAGTCCCAATGGTGGTACAGAGGAAAAGGTAAAACCTGGCATCTTTGGATACCAAAAGACCCATGACCTAGTTCTGAGAATAGCACTACAGCAAAGCCCACAAGTAGACAGAGGCAGCGAAGCCACAGGAAGCATAGCAGAAGATGCCACACAGAACACAGAAAAGGAGTGAAGTGATTCACCTCGGGGCTGTAGGTTCGGGGCTGCAAAGGGATAGGCAGGGCCTGCGGATGGGGTACGGGAGAGAGGGGCCTTATGTCCTTCAGCAGAACTGAGCCCTCCATTGACTCTGGGATCAGTAATGTCACATTCTCCCGGCTCAGAGCCCCCTTTGGTTCCGCAATAAAGAAACAGAGCAAACAATCACATGTTAAAAGTGACTGCAAAGTCAGATAGCGGCAAGAAGGGTGCAAAGTTATTATGTATCAGCATTTTAACGTAAAAGTAAATGGGGACAAAGTGGAACCCTAGTCAAAAGTAACACCTAGAACGTGTAATATTCACTTGCTTAATTATAATATTTATTTCTGTGTATCCAGTTCTATATGACACTGGGAAATCAGAGTTCTTTGATCTTCTAGAGCAGTGTTTCATAACCAGGGTTCCTCTAGAGGTTGCTAGGGGCTACTTGATCAATGAGCAATTTGTGCCTCTTAGGTCAATTTATCTGATACCAATGAGGCATTCTTCCAATTAAACATCACCCTAGTGTATTGTGAGCTGTGGATATAGTAATTATAGCAGAGGTTTCTTGAAGACCTAAAAGTTATTTCATGTGATCCCCTATGTTATAAAGATCATGAAACACTGCTCTAGAGGAACCCCAGGGTTCCACTGAACCCTGGTTGAGAAACACTGGTGTAGATGCTAGTGGTCCTTTATCCAGTGTCTAAACACCTTCCCCACTCAACCCCAGGCTTTGAAATTATATTGTATCAGTCATCCCTGCTCTGCCCTTCATTTATCTCAGGAACCTATAAAACCGTTCCTTTAGTCAATATGATCTGTGGTTTAGCCTTTACCCTACTCTCTCTAATAAGAATAATCAATATTTAACAAACAAAACTACATACATGTAGATCCAGAACTGTATTCATCCTCCTCAGTAATAAAAAAAAATACTGCCCTACTACTTATCCAGTTATGTAGGTGTTTTGGCATGGTATCAAGTTGGGATCCCAAACAAATGTGCATGCTTTCTTGACAATTTGACTTTACTTAGAAAGCCCCTGAAAGTCCTACCCAATCTTTCTTAACTGAAGGATAGTATGTAAGCAATTTACCCTGGCTTGTTTCAGCAGCACTGGTAGCTCCTTTTTAGAAGGACTTTGCACCCCACCGATCCCTCTGCCATCTGGATTAGGAGAGCAGACACCAGTGACTGGTGTGAGGGCCCTGGACATTTCCATCTCGATCTCAGCATCCATCTCTGCATCCTCCTTGGCTTCTTTATTGCTCTCCTCCAAGTGTTTCATCAAAACAGCCACCACAACATTGACCAGGACAAACTGGGCGATGAGGACAAAGGTGACGAAATAGACCGGGGAGATGATGGGCAGGTAGCTTAGGCAGTGCTTGTCATCACTGCTGCACTCACGGAGTGTGTCCTATATAGAAAACAATTCATATTATTATCATACCGAATAAGTGACAGAGATACTTTGTTATTTTGTTACATATATCTACACCCCAAATTGCAGTGTTATTTACAGTGAACCTTTCCATTCTTTAAATATATAAGCGTAATGGTACTGCTGATTTATACACACTCCTAAGCAGACTTATCAATGTTGGTAATAATATGCAAATGTTGACTGATTTATTTCCATCTTAACCACTCCATAGTCCCAAAAAATGTCACACATATAGACCTGATTAGAAAAAATGTCAAAAAAAGGAATACAACTATAGGGCAGACAATGTGAATGCTGAGCATGCTAGAGAACTTTTCATATTGTCCATGCATATAGTACATACCCCGCACTATGAGCTCAAACACCTGCATAATCTAAAAAAAAAACACTGGTTTCACTGGAGATCAAACCCAGGTTCTATGTGTAAAGCAGATGTGATAACCTCTATACTATGAAACCACATTCTTGAGCCTTACATTGGCTGCCAATTCAGTGTAGCCAGTATGCTTTGCAAACTAGGAGTCATGGATGGACCTTGTTATGAACTTTTATTTGTAAAATATTTCCTTAGTGCACATTTTCCTAAAGCCCAGCTATAGGTAAAGCTTTGTTTAATTTTTGTATTACAGAAGATTTAAGATAGCTGTCAATATTTTTATTGTTTCAGGACTCATTTATACTGTTCACTTGCAGCAACGCATGCTACGTCTATTGGTGCAATGAGGCACCATTCATCCAAAATGCTACTCAAACAGAGAAGTGAATTTTTCTATACTATGTCAACAACAGATTTAAAAGTCAAACAGAAGATGAGTGCTGAAGGAATAAGGAGAAGGCAGAGAGTCAAGTCAGCTCTTACATAGACAGCTTTCAAACAGCAATTTTGGCAATTAAAATGGATTTCAACATATGTTGAAGCACATCAAACTTATGAATGTATTTTAGTACTCTGTGAACAAGTCCTAATGGTGCTAAGAGCAGTGAGGTACGACAATCAGTTACAAATTTGTGTCCAGATTATTAGAGGGTTTGAAGTATGATCAGCTCCTGTTGGCCAAACCAACCAGTTACATCCCCTTCATTTATCCCAGTGTTGTATGGAGGAATCCAAGGGAAATCAGATTAGATGCCATGAGCACCAAGGACTTCATTAAGATACATACAGCCCGTGTGACGTAATTGATGACCAGTATATACTCGTTTCTCACCTTCATGATGCCGTTCCAGTTATCGCCTGTTGAGACACGGAACAGGGTCAGGAAAGCCATGCCAAAGTTCTCGAAGGTGGCGTGTCTGCTGAGGCCCTCACAGGGATTCTCTTCATTACACACTGCAGATAAGAAAGTAATGGTTTCTGCAAAGATGACTTTATAGTAAACAGTGTCTAAAAGAAATAATGTGTGGCCTCCTTTGCAGTCCAGGCTGCACAGGCTCATTGTGCAATAGGCATGGACTGCCAAAATGGTTCACATAAACCATCTCCCAATACCTTTTGCCAGTTGGTTGCAACAATGTACCTGCATTCACTCATGGATGCACAGTTCCACTCATGGTTGCACAATTTCATTTTTGAGCCAACTTAGGTTCATCTCTAATTAACATAGGAGGGTTGTGGAGGAATTATTAGAGCATTCCGCAAGTATTTAAGTCTTCCTCAACACATGTGAAAGCCAGGCAATTGGACAAGGATAGCTATCCATTGGAGCCCCCAAGACTGACTATTAGACTGAGCATTCATATTTAGATTCCCTGCACAACTGATGGTTTAAGAAGTTTGAGGCATGAGTGAAAGCGGAGGCTATAAATACAATCTAAATCTGACTGCAAATCTATTTCTGTGACTACAGTTAGACTATGAATGAACTATTTTTGTTTAAGATATTGACGACAATAGATCAGCAACGAACTATTGAACAACAGCAGTCCACATACTGCTTTCATTACAGTTTTCCTTCAAGTCCCATATGACCGGCAGATGACATTCCACAGTGCCGGAAAAACGTAATATAGCATGTTAGAAGAAGTGAGAATTCCACTGATAATGAGCAGATGTGTCTTCTGATCTGCTCAGGAAAAGACTTCCTGATAAGCCGGAAGCCGGACCAGGCCAAACATTTTTATATAAACCTTTTTTAATGTTGTCACAGCAAGATCAAGCTTTACTCACCCAATTTTCCAAATAACTCAACACCGAGGGCAGCATAGATGAAGAAGAGGAGCATGAAGAGAAGGCCTAAGTTCCCAACCTGTCAACAGACCCAAAAAGAAACAAATGAGAAACAATAATATTAATAACCTAATAATATCAATAAAACACCATACAATATCAAAGACTGACAATACATAGATACATGGTCTCATTAGACAAAGATCTAAAACGAAAATGTACTCCAACTCCAGCCAAAATCCATTTTTGTGTAAAAGAAAGGGCTTAGGGCTGTCTATTAGGCATGAGTGAAACTGACTGAAAATGATTTTCATTTGCATGAACTATCTGTAAAAATGAAATTTCATTATTTTCCCCCCCATTTTAGCTAAATGCACTGGAGGTCTATTTAAAAAGAAGTGAATCTGACATTTATCAAACATTCGCTGGTGGAGAATCAATCATTCCTATTGAAAGCACATAGACCTTGAAGATTCCCCACAAAAGACTGGTGAATGCCAGATTCACTACTTTATAAATAAACTCCAAAAAGAAAGGAAAGCTCATGATGTTTTTGGTGTGGCAAAGGGAGGCAAATGTCCTCTGAGGGTTTGGAAATTTCTATCGTAGATCTGCTCTTGTGCCAGTGACTTGTTCTAAAAAACAGATATAGCTTAAAAAACATTTGTCTGTGACTTTTCTGTCATGCATGCTTGTTACGGGTCAGCAGAAAGTGTTGAATCTAGAGTAGGGATGGGAAACTTTTTGGCTCAGGGGCCACAATAAGTTTTAAAAATAGACAGATGGGCTGGGCCAGTATGAGATGGAAAAGCAGACCAATGGTTTGCCCATGCCTGATGTAAGGGATGAACATAAAAGTTAGGCAACTAGAATTTCCGAAGGTCAGCAATAGCAAGCCACCATCATGACAGGTTTACTTTAATGGCAGCAAAGCTTTCAAATACAGCCTTGTGAATGGGATGCGACAGTCAATTTTTTGTGATGTGAATTAAACAGTGAAAGGATAAAGAGCTCAGTTATGCCCTAGAGAGTGAATGACAGCTGTCAGAGGAACCACCACATCTGCGGTTAATAAAATGATTGGTTAGGGACGCGGGCGGCTGCGAGTCTCAAGTTACTTGATATGCATTGAGAGAGACCACCAAAAGATGTCCTATTACTACAGCTAATTTAGTTGTACGTTACAAACTAGCAGGACGCCTGAAGGACGCTCACCGGAGATGACAGCGTGGCCACCAACCTCACAGTTGCATATAAAGCAGTTAAAATGAACTTGAATTTAAGAAGCGAGTGAGGCACTCTGACGCAAATTCCAGAAAAGGTGAACACGGGGCCAGAACATACATAAGCTCCGGTGTTCTTTTGGAGGTCTGAAGATGTCATGAGCGTAATTTATAAGTTAAATAAGTAAGCGCAAGGATACAGCAAGCTTTCATCTAAACATATTTCAAGTATAAAATCCAAGCTGTCACCCATGAAATAATAAATATCTGAGATACTTCTTGCGTTTCTGTTGATCTGCGATGGGAAAAACATTGCTCAATGTATTTAAACAAAACCATTCAGTTGCTATGTAACATATGTTGCATACTTCTAAAAGTCATGTTTTCTACCCATATCTTTCCAAACATGCACATCGTCTGTTGAGAAACCTGCAGCATCACCTGTGAAGTTTCCTCCTTTCTCAGCATCCCCTGCACATATACTGGGGCTGTGCACAAATGAAAAGGATTTTGCAGTATTTACTGGAGCCATTGAGCAAATCGTTTCCTGAATTCAATCCTCCCCTGCTATTGGCTTCTTGGCCTATTTAAACCTTCCTAGCTTAAGGTTCAGGTTGCCGAATGGTTGCCGAATTCTCACTGTGTTTTCTGCTGTGTGTTCTTAGTTCTGTGCTTCTGGATTTTGACCTCAGGCCTTTTGTCTGACCTCAGCCTATTTAACTACTTTGCCATGACTCATTGTGTTCCTGCCTGATAGCCATTCCTACACTGAAGCCAACTGATCACTGTCACCCCTGGTAGGGACACCCTGGGGGCCACAACATGGTAACAAGTAATCTCATGTCACCTGCCGGGGAAAGACGCTACCCTGACCTGACCTGTGACAGCCAATCTACCAATAAATGCACTTAATGATCAATAATTTGTGGACACATGACCATCACACCTACTTAAGCTAGTTGAACTTCTCACTCCAAAACCGAGGGCATGTATATGAAATTGCTACATTACCAGCCCCCACTCTTCTCTTTGGAGTAAGTCTGTAAGAATACTGCCCATTCATATAAAAGGACATTTGTGAGGTCAGGTATGGATGTTGAATTAGAAAACCTAGCTTGAAATTTATCCCAAAGGTATTCCGTAGGGTTCAGGTCAAGGCTCTGTTTAAGCCACTAAAGGTTCTTTACACCAAACTCAACATACCATGTCTTTATGGAGTTGGTTTTGTACACAGAGGTACAGACATACTGGAACAGAAAAGTTTATATTTTATTATTTTTCCTTCAATAGAAGAGGAGAAAGAGACAAGTTGGACAGATAGTGTTGTCTGCCTACTTTCAGTTGCCTCTGTTTTTTGGAGCTGTCCAATTACTATTTTCCCCAAGATCTGTCAGAGTCAGGGTTGCCTTTTATCATCTACAGACATGAGATTATCACCAAATTGGGTAACTGTTGTGTTCTGTGAGCAAAAAAGTGAGAGTGTGTTTATGCAGATAGCAGCTATGCAGAGAAGGCCCAATCTATGGCACACTGAGCACTGCAGACATAATGTTTCTCTCCGGGAATGTTGGAGAGAAGTGCCACATCCTGCTTTAACACATCTCTCTTCTCATCTTCCCCGGCTCCATTATTTCTGCACCATCAGCCCACACCATGGCATTTCAGTCACTCTAGCGCACGGTACCCAGGGAGGCCTGTCAGGATGCATTTTTCAGGAGGCTGTATAAGTGCCAAGTTGATGCGGGGGCAGAGTTGCCAGCCTCCCGTTCGGGCTTCTTGCTATTTAACGATAAAGCAGTAGATGATCCAGAGGTGCAAAGAGGACATAGGTCGTGATTTGCCTCTGCAGAGTCCAGTGTCCAAAAAGCCACCTTAACTCGATCTTTATTTTTTGAGCAAGTACCATACTGCAGTAGAGGAAAATAAGGGGATGTAGAAACTTTACTTTTTGGTTTTAAAAGCTAATATGAAAGTTTAACTCCAGCCAAAACAGTTTTGGATAAAGTCGGGATAGGCTGGAACCACTATCAGACATTACTGATAGCTCTGTCCCAGTTGGAGAGGTTTCCTTCATATGAGCCACAGCAGGCATGGAGACCATGAACTCTAGTTCAAGGATCTTGCTATCGATATAAGAAAGTGTAGATGTAATAATGTAAGTGCCAGAATATAACTCGTGTATTGGCCTTGTGAAATCTTTACATTGAGTAGCTGAGAGAGGGGTGGCACTAGGAGCCAACCACAAGTGCTTCAGTGCTCATTTGCTGCAAGGAACATGCAGAAAAGAGAAGAGAGCAGAGTGGGGAAAACGTGTATCAGTCTGTATCTACGCCTTCACCGTCCAACCACAGGCTGGGGGTGGGCAGGTGATCAAATTGTAATTCCTAACTGCAATAGGGCAAAAGTGTGGTCAATAATTGTTCTGGGTAAACCTCTGGACCAGATGAGAGGAATTCAAACCCCTAGGTGAAAAAGCTCCCATATACCTACATGTAAGTTTGTATTTAGCCGTTTGCCTAGAGCTTTAACTCTTTTTAAAGATTTTTTATGATGGTGCTCCCACCTCCTCCTCAATGGCAATATATTTAAGGTACCATCGCCTCTAAGAGCCTAGGAGTAGTAGTGCCCCTTCTACACCCACAAAGCAAGCAAGTTACAAGTCTGAGACAGACTTCGAGGCCAAGAGAACTTGGAGAAAAGAACCATGCCTCCTAATATGAAAAACACAAATATACAATATTACTTAGGGGACCAATACAATCTTTTTATCAGCAAGAGATGATGACATGCATTCCAGTGGCACACAGACAGTTAATGTCTCCAAGTGCATTTTCCCAGGCAGTACATGGCTTCCGGCCAGACTTAAACAACATCACTTTATGTATGTAACGTGAAAAATGTCATTTCTACGATAATCCTGTCTATCAGGGGTGAGGACAACTGTCCTGAGAGGAGGATGAAACTCCAAATGCGAGTTTCCAAGGGTACCATCGGAATTGTTTTGCTTGTGTATATACAGAGAAAGCTGCCATCTTGCAGGTTAAGGCAGCCTTTAAATAGGGTAGCGATATATCAATGGGAGTGTCAAGTGCAGTTTAGTGCTGCATTTCAGTTTACCTTAGAGAACAGCAGCAACAAGACGGATCACTGAATGACGTTGGGGGACAGCTAGACAGATGCTAGATTTTGGACCATTTGTGATCGCCTAGAGTGAAAAATCTAATATCTGTACAGCTATTCCTTGATATTGCACGAAAAGGAGATTCACGCCCTTTTTTGTGACCATTGTTATCAGGACAGAAAGTGATGGGAAATCCAATGTTTTAGAAATATCAGCAGAACAGTAAGTGAGTAGGTGTCCAATAGGGGCAACTCTTCCATAATAAACATAAAAGATGGTAATTCTCACTTTGGGAGGATTTACTTTCATTTCCTGCTGTGTCCTTGCGACAAGAGGCCTATGGTTTTGATGTATATTAAATGATACAATAGTTGCTTTCCACAGACTCTTGAAGTCAGGGCAACAGTAATTTATGGGTACCCTACGCACTTTGTGCTTCTGTAGGTAACACCAGCTGTATAAAACTGGCCATAGGTGGAAGTTACTTTCTTCTGCTCAATACAAGATCTGGTGCTAAATCTGTACTTGTTTAGAAGGCATTGGGCTTTTCACATTGCCTGATGGCATAAAAATCCTGAGCCAATTATTGAATTGAGGTTTAGTAATGCAAAGGCAACAGATTCCTCACCACCTCGGTGAGAAATCTCTTGACTTTTTTTTGACAGACTATCAATATTACATTATCTTTAGTATCAGCCACAGTTAATAATTCAGATCCACCAATTATCATAAAGATATCAATATTTTAATCAACGAAACTCACTTAAACCCCAGTGCAATGCTAACATAATTATTGAAATATCATATACACAACACATAAACAATACAACAAATTGTAAAAAATCATAAAACATTTTTTTTTTTTGTGAATTTCCTAATCTACCCATAACTATTGGAAAATATATCCAACGTTTTATGTTTTAATAAACATTGTGTTGTGTATATGAAACTTAAATTATAAGATGGGCATTGCATGGAGGTGTAAGCGAGCCCTGCAGATTCAACATTTGCAATCCACCAAGCTGTTTTGTTGCAATGTAAAGTTGAGTCTAAGACATGGTAGGGTGGGTAAGCTAAAAGGGGGAAAAATTGAAGAGACTTTTCAAAATGACTTTAGGAAGTTGAAGACTCCAAGTTAATGTCAGCAGATTTGGTTATGGATCCCTTGCTATGCCCTAACTAAACTCATTTTTTTGCATAAGAATTACATTGGAAAGACAAGACAAGCAATATACTACTTGCTATACTCTCAGCCGAGTATTTAAGTAAACAAGTCGACAGTTCACAATCTTCTATTCTGGTAACTCGCTTTATAAAACTTTGTGTACATTGTTTTGTGACCTAAAAGAATCTCACTGCAGATATCGCTCTGATCTCTTAGCATCATCCAGGACATGTTTATTCCTTTTAAAGATACATTTTGGCTGGCAGTATTGTTTTTTTTTCTCTCCCTGCCCTCCCTTTGGCTCGGGAGAAATATTCCAATATACAAGTTTACATAAAGACCTCTAAATGGAAATAAGTCAGCCTCTGATCTATAAATAGGTTTGTTGGAGTGTGGCACGGGGAAGTATTTGTAGAAATCCTGGGGAATCTGGTGGTGGCTCCATGGCTACAGTGTCGGTAAAAACAAACACAAGAACCCATAATGAGTCAAAATACTTAAATAACCGGGCTGTCGGCAGGATATGACATCCACGTTTGGCCTTCAGAAACAAATTATCATCAGCTGTGGGAGATGACAAAATAAAGAGGGGACAAAAACTGATTCGTGGGAAAATTTGGTGTACAGGGTGGGGGGAGGATGGCATATTCATTAAAGAGCAATGCTGGCATTGTTGGAACTATTGGGTTGTAAATATTCCTCTATGGATAATGAGAATAACCCACAGTATAAATATGTTTTTTGGATCCTAATAGTGGCCTGCCAGACCTAAAATACATCATTTAGAAAAGTTCATTACCTGTGGTAGTGCCTGAACAACAGTATCCAGTAAAGCGCGCATCCCAGTTGCCATCTTCAACAATTTCAATACTGAGAGGACAAAGAGAGTTTTGTAAATGCACAAGAAATTATTTACTGACACATGGTACTGTCACACTGGCACCTAACATCAGAAACAAATATCACACTGATATATACAGTGTGGTATTCCGGATCGATGGCACACTGACACTTGACAATGGACGGCACACTGGCAATTAATACTGCAAACCAATGGCTTACTGGTACTTGGTAGCCCAGAATATTGGCACAATGACACTTAGTATTCCAGAACAATGGCAAACTGATACTTGGTAGCCCAGAATAATGGCACTCTGACACTTGGTATTGCAGAACAATGGCACATTGATGCTTGGGGCTCTGAAACAATGGTACACTGGCAATAATGCTCAAGGCCAATGGCAAGCTGATACTAGGTAGCCCAAAATAATAACACACTGACACTCCGTATTACAGAACAATGGCACACTGATACTTGGGGCTCTGAAACAATGGCACACTGGCAATTAATATTCAAGACTAATGGCACACTG
This sequence comes from Pyxicephalus adspersus, assembly GCF_032062135.1. Lineage (NCBI taxonomy): Eukaryota > Metazoa > Chordata > Amphibia > Anura > Pyxicephalidae > Pyxicephalus > Pyxicephalus adspersus. The sequence continues at coordinate 11,457,677 of NC_092864.1, forward strand.
ACACTTGGAATTTAGGAACAATGGCAACTGGCATTTATTATTTAAGACAAATGGATACATAGTAACCCTGAAAAATGGAACCAAACCAAAAGACCAATGGCACACTTCCACTTCTGCAGACTACAGACACATTATTACCTTGTATTCCAAAACAATGGCACACTGATGCTAGGTAGTCCAGAATAATAGCTTTCTGGCACTGGGTATTCTATAACAATAGCACACTAAATCTTGGCATTCCATGACAATGGCACACTAACACTTGGTATTCTGGAACAAGTTGGCCTTATAGAGAAAAATTATTCTCTTATATATTGGCCACTCCTAACTTTAGTTCTGATTTATCAGTTGCTGTACAACATCATACCCCTTTATTAGCTCAACGGGCACCCACATATGGTGGACATATCTCTGGACTGAGATAACTCTCAGTGATAACCAGGGGTTTATTTTTGCCTTCCTCTGGACCATTTATGTTTATAGAGTTTTATATCTGGGATATGTTTATTTCTCCAGTGGTTGAACTTTTTTCAACATGCTTTACTATGAAACTATGTAACCGCCATATATATATATATATATATATATATATATATATATATATATATAGTAGGTGGATAACCCCAGTAGTAAGGGACAGTTTGGAGTTCTTACCTCGAGCGATCCTCAGCACTCTCATGATGCGAATGATGGTTGGGTTGATGGGAAGGGAGGCATTGATCTCAATCTCCTCAAGTGTTATCCCCATGATAGAGAGAAGAACGATAGCCAAATCCAGCTGGTTCCACCTGCCAGATATAAGGGATCTTTAACCAAATTTGAACAGCACAAATGACCCTAAAACATTCATCATACTTCTATTGACAGTCCATCAGTCACCATTGTTTATGTCTTGCAGTATAGAAGGCTTAGGTGTGATGCCTAAATTCAATGTTAGTGGAATCAAAGGGGCCTGCTTCCAAAACAAGGGAATTCGCCAAACCTGAGAATATTCCAGGTCCATATGTTTTCACTGGCAATAATTATTCTCCACTTTATTGAATGTCAAAATGAAAACAGACCGTATAATACATATATAACAATTTCTTTTAAAACCATGTGAGCAAAAAACAAATGGATTTTTAAAATTACATTTAAGAAGTAATAAAATGATCAACATGGCTTTTTTTATGAACAACATTTCTTGTCTTGGCTGAAAGCTCTAATGACTTCACGCTCTGTGACATGAAGATGTAATTATGAGGAGTTTTAAAGTTTTTATCCTGTCAGGTACATCGCATCACGACTTTCACATCCTTTTCAATTTGTTTCACAGGAACATCATTTAATATGAATTATATATGGTAATGTTGGGTGACTTATAGGAAACGCAATACTCAAAGCTATGTCAAAGGTTTTGCTTGGATGGATAGATACTGGGATCCACTAAACCTGGAATGGATCTGGCTCAGGATTGGAAACCTTTGCCAGCCAATAGCATATAATTTTTAAGAAATCCATCCCAAGTTTGCTAGATCATCCAGGTTCTCCCAAGAGTCTACCTTCTCCAGTATTTGACAGCTCCAATGAATCAGTTTATTTTTATAATTTAAGATGTTGCATTTCATTTTCATAATGCTGTAGCTTTCATTAAAATAATATCTGGTGATCCTGCAATGAAAGACCTTGTCAGGCACTTCCGGTCATTGGATGGTAATTCTCTGTCCCCATCTCCCAATGGGTCTTCCACATTGTCACCCTAATACATCTACGTCCATTGTAGACTATAAGCTGTATACAAGTTGACATGAGTAGCATCATAGGGGGCCTATTGTGTTCTATTCTGTATAGGTTTGCTCCCAATAAATTAAACTAATGATCATTTAATCAGCAAATTACATGACAGTGATGGACATTTATCTTGGCATGGCTGTACAATGGCCAGTTGATTTCCTTTATTCTATTAATTAGACAGATCATGGTTTACAGGTGTGCGAATTTCCAGAATAATTGGCAATTACAGGAAGAAATCAATATCTGCCCGGAGTCAAAACTGCAGCAAATTCAGTGCACTGTCAGTAATTATCGGCGGCACCTTCACACTAAAAGATGGTTTCACAGTAAATTCATCTTTATAAGCATGAGTGTGACAGCTCGGGTCTAGCGCCTGATGACACAATGATGCATTTTAGACTGTGAGTAATAAAAAGGACATCCGTTCGCCATTCAGACCACACATTTGAGGCGCACAGATTATCAGACACCCATGCAAATGAGCTGTATCAGGTTCTCGGGCCTCTCTGCAAGGGGTGCTAATTAGGAAGTGAGTTGAGCTGGATCCTGGCGGGTGGATGTGCCTGTGATATCAGTCCCGGTGGGTAGTCGGACCTAATGTCATTACGGGCTGGTCTGACCTTGTCTGGAGATGAAAGCACAGGGGGGATGACTGGAGCCATGCCAGAATCTCAAGGGCTGCACTTGGCACAACAATGTGACAAGCTGCGCTCTTATCACTCCCACGTTTTTAGAGCTGTTGGCATCCTTGCGTTGCTCAGACACCACTTGAAAATGCAAATCACATTTTATCTGGTATTCATGCCATCTTGGTGTGTAGGAATGTCAGGTCTATTTTTAACTGACATGTTTGCTGTAGTAAGACACTCATCTGTGTCTGCAAAAGTGCCAAAAATAGTGGCTTTGTTGTGGGCTATTACATAACACATAAGTTCCAGAATGCAAACTTTGAAGATACTCATCACAAAGCAAACTTCTAGTGATAGTTGCAGAATGACAGCAGTGCAGAACAGTCAGTGCAGAACTGACTTTTCATGATGCAGGACAATAGTGTGCAATGGGAGCCAGAGAATGGCTGCCATGAGAGATTTCGGAAGCAGGCACTCTACAACCATGCAAAGTCAGCAATAACCCGAAAGTTCTTTTTGCATTTTAAAAGAAGATATTGAAGGCATCACTCTACTCTATCCTGTCTGTATGTTTATGCTTTTGTACATAGCAGGCTCATAATGTTGCTTCACAATCCCCCAACATTAGTGTAGTGCTGAAGATTACAGTAGGCTATAGTGCTTTTGGTAATATAGGGGAAAAATGGCCTTGTTGGGCAGAACTACAGAAACACTATTAATTAAAATTTAGATGTAACTGTGAAGTTCAAGAAAGGGTAAGTTGATGACTTCAGAAACAGGTAGCAAGGGACACTTGACCATCTGCCTGCTATGATCTTGTTAGAAATCCCATTGAAAAACCATGGGTGTTGTTATGGAGTTGCCTCCTCATCCCCACGGCCTTCACTGTTCTTGATGGCTTTCAAAAATTTTAAATTTGTCTTTAGGATTTTTTGCCCAAACCGCACAGCATTTATAAGGATGAGGTACTGAAATTTAATGACAAGACCTTGCTATGTTCCAATTCATTCTAAAAGTGGTCAATAGGATGGAGGTCAAGGCTTTGTAAAGGCCACTCCAGTCCCTTCACACCATGTACCCATATGGAGCAGGCTTTGGCCTTCAACAAGTTTTAGCCTAAGGTTAAAAGCTCACAATTGTTTAAAATGTATTTTGTGTGTTGTACACATTAGAAGTACATTTGAACACTTAAACTCAAACACTTGGAGGTACTTTTGGCCATAAAATTTAAGCGTGATTGTCAAGTGTCTACAAGCAAAATTGGTCCATTAGCTAATAAAATTCAAATATGTGCTAAAAACCACTGGGGATTGAAGAAAGTAGTACTACTGAATGTCTTTGTATAACACGGGCAGTTCTTTATTTAAAGAGTTTGACATAATATTCTATGTTTTATCATGTACTAAGTGCTTACATACAGTGATTGGTTTTATACTGCTCATAACTTTTACCTAAAAACTTCTTGCTACACCAACATAATACTTTCTATTATATAAGCTCACACATACCTGTCTTTAAAAAATCTTCTAAATCCAAAGGCTATTAGCTTGAGAAGAGCCTCGAAGACGAAGACAATGGTGAAGATGTAGTTGCAATATTTCAAGGCGTCCTCTAGGGACTGGGAATGAAAAACAGAGAAATGGGCAGAGATTAGACTTTTCCACATCATAGTGATCCCATCTGGCTCTGCTGAGATTGAACTTTGTGACCCCACTTATAGAAAGGATGTCTGTAACCTCCAAAAGAGAACTTATTCTTCTGTTCCTTTTCTTGTTTATTTCCTTCTGACCAGAAACTTTAAAAACATAAGACAGTGCCAATATATTAAGAAGAACAGAGTCTATTATGTAATTGTATATAGGAGGACTGCTTGAAACATACACCGGTCATTGGGTTGTTTAAGGTGGAGGTAGGAAAACCATTTGGGGGATGGTCAATAAAACTTGCTTTAAGTGAAGCCAATGAAGAGTTTATTCAATCAGGCCCCTGCCACATCTGTCAAACAATATTTGAACCTGAGTTGGGGTTCTTGCAATTTGTATTTGATGGAATTTCTTTTGTTCTTTGCCAGGATTAAACTTTTACAATTTCAGTTTAGCACATACGTTTTATTCAATCAGGGACAGTATAAGTCACTCTGTTGCCACCTCTTGGAGTCGGACCCTTCCCATTGGGTGCATTAGTTATGTTCTCACATAATAGCATGGACTTTAGCAGCAATATGATAACATTTTGGCAATAGGCAGCAACAAGACTACTCTACTGAATCTTCCTCTTCTTTAGGGGAGTTTTCCTCTTGCTTTTTGTTGTTTCTTTGGGGTGGGACATAACACATCAAGAGTTCAAGAGGTTTAAACCTTCCTCTACACAACCTAAAAATGTAACTGTGTTTTTGGTTTTAACATCAAAAATTGGGCAAAAAATTGGATTATTCTTGCATACCCTGGGCTGGTTATAATGCTCCATGGACATGGTAATCACATTGATGCCAATGATAAAGGTGATGAAGAGGTCCAGGTAGTGGCTGGTGCACAGTGTATGTATGTAACGCCTGGTAGGGGAGTAGTCTGCGTAGTATGGCCTCCGCTGGGCTTCTGTATGAAAAACAAGAATCACATTGAGAAATATTATCAGCGACATTAACAAAACACCATCCTAAAAAAACCACAAGAGCAGACACATATAGCAGACAGACACTAAGAAATCTCGGACAGACAGACATTATACTACAATACTAGAAGCCGAAAACGAAAAAAAAAAAAATGCCCAGATCCCAGCCGATTGTTGGTCAAGTTACATCTGACCTTCCCCATACCAGAGGCCTTGCGTATTGTCAGTTTCTTCAGTTTTCTACAATTTGCATGTTTTAGTTAAAGTTCTTTCCTATTGATAATTATAAATCATACGTACACCAACATATACATTCTGCCTGTCAAAGCCATTAAATAATGTAACAAAAATGATCATCGGTATAAAATGCAATGCCCAACTAGGCTATGTTCACATTGGCCATGAGGTTGCGGTGCATTTACTGGTTCCTTTTGCCAGGGAACTGCTGCTTCTCCTGGCAGCAGCCCCATACAGGATGAATGGGGGGAGCACTGGTACCACTTACTGCTCCCAGCTGTCATTTGCGCAGACACTGGATCTTTAGGAATCAGTACTGCAATACAAGTGACCGAGCAGCATGCAAGGTGCCAACCTCTGGGAGCTGCACAAGATTGCTTGGTCCTGAAGAGTTGGTGGACAACATACACTATCTGTACGGCATCAGACACATAATGCCTCTCACATATCACCAAGTCCCTGACTCCCAGCTCCAAATTTGTTGAAAAAGTGAAAAAAGCTAAATGGTAGGTGCAAATACAAATCTATTGAACGTACACCAGTACAAAAATGATTCTTTATTAAGAATAGTACTATTCAGCACTAAGACTGCCTTATGATATCATATCCAACCAAATGTGTTCCATTTTAGATGTTTAAAGTCAGGCCTAGATGTGGATACCACGGGATACCTGCAGTTAGCCAGGAAAATTCAGAAGAACCCTTTCTGTATGGAAGGAATGGTCTCTTTGCAGAGGTCTGACATGCCTCTGCAGAGCCAGAACCTGTAAATCTGCAATCAGTTTATACTGCTTGCTGGTTGGACAGCCCTAGCTCTGACTTAGCAGGAGGTGTGTCGGACCTCTGCAAAGAGACCATGGCTTCCACCTAAAGGGCAAGGGTCCTTCTCTGCAACATATTGTTAGTGAACAGGCATTTCTACTGTAGCTGCTTTCTAAAGAAAACAAACTGTAAAACTTTGAACATATTTTGCTTTATTAACCTAGAATATATTTAGCTTTCAAGACTGAAGCATGAAGTGCAGAGGTGAGGTCAGTACATGCTGGGGTGGCATGGGGTGGCATACTGTGCCTAGACAAACAAGCTTTCCAAGTCTGTCCATAGCAGGCAATATTTATGTATACAGAAGAAGAATATCTTGTCCTGATTAACCTTCCCCGGTAATACTTTGTCTCGTCTGGGTCTGAAAATAACTCAAGTACCTTTCTGGAATGAATGGCATGATAGGGAACAAGAGATGTCAGTGGGCACTGCAAAACAGCTCAACACTTTAATGCTATGCAAGCTCCTCCGGAGAAATGTGACACATTCAAACACTAAGAATGGTGCGCCAGATGGTAAATCTACATTACGGCATTTAAATATAATTGTTTTATTGCTGATATAGTTTGGTCTTTTAAGTGCCTTGAGGGTATTTTTCTGTAAAAAAGTTAAATCACTGACAACAAATTGCTACAGGTAAAGGAAAAGTGGAATAATTTTGGTTTGGTTGAGTTCACCATGATGCCCCTTGTAATGGGTTTATTAATAGGGCGAGGGTAGGAATGATGGGACGAGCAAGTCTCAGAACCAGAATCCAGGAAGATTAACAGAAGCTAGCTGGACACTTTAGTATCTTGGAACTGGGAAGTCACCCTATAAAATGGTTAAACATATATTTGCCATTGCTACTAGCTGCTCTTCTCTGTTGGTTCAGCTTCCCTCCCCGCTTTACAAGCCCCTTAACTATACAGATAAAATGTATTTTTAATGGTCTATGGCGACTGAAGAGCCCCATAATTATCCAGAGATGAAAGACTCTTTCTAGTTTTATTATGCTCGATTTCAGCTTTTTTACATGACTAAAAAATTATAATTGATTTTGTTCAGATCTTCCTGGATCATAACATGGTATTAGGTCATTAAAATAATCTTTTCCTTGCATCACGGCTCCAGAAATCTTTTATTTTCCTATCTAGAAACAGACAATTAACCTATCGACTTGCATCTGAACGGCCTGAAATTGGCCCTCGAATCGACCAAGCTTGTTTTCTGTCCAGATACATTTCAGATGATCGGGTGTGTAACCTCCCTGGAGGTGCGGAGAACAAAGCCCAGTTGTCAGATCAATAATGATGTATTTTACGGAAAACTTTGTACTCTTTAGAGCAGGTTTTGTCCCAACATCGATTTGCATTGATCTGATTTACTTTTGGCTGTTGCAGTACAGTTGAGAGAATGTTTATTTAACTCCAAAGCAGAACACGAGGTGCTGGGTATTGCCATAAAGCAACCCTGTCCCTACACGGTTGAAGTAAAACAACCCCAGCTTATCAAACAAGATGCTATCTACGTTCTTTCTTTCTTTCTGGCTGTCCTTGTTTTTTATTTTGGTCCATAAAATTAACAATGGGCGTCTTGTGGTGTCTGTTTCTAGACTTCTATTTTTGGAAATTAATATGAAGAAAGGATAAACATGAAGCGGAACATTAGGCAAACAGACTCATATGGTGATAAAACACATTTATGGGAGTTATTTGACATCAGTGGGTGTTGGGCTATTATGATTACATCAATGGACATTATGATCCTGGATGTCTTGAATGATTTACTTCTGGAGATATTAAAATACTTTATTGGAAAAAACAGAAAGTATGTTTTTTATTTTACCTAAAGGATTTTTACAGTATTCATTTACTTATACCCCCTTTAGGGAATGGCTAAGGGGTACAATTCTACCCCTGTTCTCATTCCCCTGCTGAAGGGTGGATTTCTGGTTGCTTCCAATATAGGGCCTGATTTATTAAAGCTCTCCAAGGCTGGAGAGGATACACTCTCATCAGTAAAACAGGGTGATCCAGCAAACCTGGAATTGATTTCTTTAAAGTAATTTGCTATTTACTAGCAAATGTTTTGAATCCTGAACCAGATCCTTTTCAGATTTGCTGGATCACCCAGCTTCACTGATGAAAGTGTATCTTCTCCAGGCTTGGAAAACTTTAATAAATCAGGCCAAAAGTCTTCCTGTCATAATTCCCCTGGGAAAGGGAGATTATCTGGCTGTTTCCAACAAAGTCCCACTGTTCTTCTTTTCTTGGAAATGGCAGATATCTGGTTGCTTTCAACAAAGTACCCCTGATATTAACCCCACACCCTTCTTGGGACATTAGAAGTGTCTCTTGTCATTGGGAAGGAAGGGGATAGACTTTGATGCACTTTGATGGTCCCTGCTTGCAGGGTTCCCCTTCCCAATGTTTAAAGGCATGTAGCCTGGTATGGTACAGGAAGGGGAGGTTGCACATTGCTGGCTTTCCTTACCTAGTCATCCGTTCTGCATGCCTAAATATTATTGTGATAACAATATAAGGGCACCTCATGCTCATCCATTTTTCATAAGGTACGTCTTGCAGAAAAAAAGTGTATTATGAATAGGACAAACTATGGGGATTCGATGGGACTAGCTAAAATAGACCACTAAAATCAAATCAACCATAAGCAATAAATATGCACATAAAAGCCCCAATAAGGCTGCCAAAAGGGCTATCAATCAAAATGTATTTACAGTTCACAAATTGACCCTAATCTTTCCCTAACCATATACTTGTAAGCTTTATCTGTGTATTCCCTGCAGTACTGTTTAATTTCCAGAAATTATGACTGCTCTGTGTCCCTCTTCCCTACTTTCCTATTAAAGGGCTTACCGAAAAGCCCCCATATTGGCCCATCTAAGATCTTCAATGAACTAATTAATACAACAAATTCAAATTTTCCACAATCCATCCATTCCAATAATTTAGTCCAGTTGGTTGTATATTAAACCATATTTTTGATCTTTAAGCAGGTTTAGACAAAATAGCCTAGAGTCGGTCATTGTTCGTATATGAATTACCAAAATTCTGAACCGCCCTGCTTGAGCTTTTTGTCCATCAGTGAGTAGATTAAAAGTAAACTCCTCTGGGGTGATTAATAGAATGAAACACTATCTTTGAAAAGAATATGAAGCTTTTATCTTTGAATTATTAAATGCTAGAAGTCTCTGATACAGAACATATTCTAAATATGTAATATGCTCAATGGTTCATTAGGAAAATTTTGCCAATAAGTTTTTGTGCTATAATACCTTGGAGTGTGGCTTATTATTTCAACAAAAATAGTCCAACCAGAAAAAATAGGTTTTCAGTTGAGTATCTCCCTTTATTTCCAGAATCCAAACTTCCAGATACAATACAATATCCCTCAGCAATTCAGTCCAAAGCTATGTGATGCCTCTTTTGACAGCACCATTAACCAGGAGAAAATTGTTCCATGTTTTCGGCAGGAAAATCTATATCAATCCATCACTTGTCTCCTGCCTTCCCTAAATGCAAACTTGGCACCTGTCTTGTTTGGCTGACTTTTAAGATTTGTAATATTTTTTGTGGATACTTTTAAAGCTGAACTTTGACAGATGTATAAAACACCAGCAAATGCAAATATTAATGCAAACAATAATTAATGTTTGAGTCAACAGCACTTAGGAAAGGCAGGGGCAGCATCAGCAGCAAAGCAGTTGTGTCTCCCGCACAGGTGAATGGAGCAGAAAAAAGACCTCTTTGGTGTGCTGATGCTTCTTCATTGTCCAATCACAGGACAGACAAGGGGAGAGGCTATTTTGCTATCTCAGGACACAAGAAACATAAATACAATCCATCTTTCCATCACTAGATGTTCTCTTGGAGTTGTCATTCAACTTTAAAGACTGAGAACATCTATGCATGGGTGCAGTAGTTCCCTGGCTATGGGCGGATGGACATAATGTTGTGTCGTACAACTTGCAAAGTTGGTCTGAGCATAGAGATTTTCCATAATTTATTATACTAATAACGCATAAACCTATATATTTTTGGTCTTGAAATACTAATATTACCTAACTTAAATCATATCCCATTAAAACTTAACCTCAACCTAACCTGGACCTACCCCTATGTCTAAACTTCTGAATCAACAATCCTTAACCTTTCAATTAATTGTCAATGAAACAAACACCAAAAACGGTGACACCATGGCAATGCTAGATACAACTTGCTGAAAATGTGATAAAATACCCACACCTAAAAAATAAATGCCAAAAAGTCTTGCTCCCATGAGACCTAAAGCATAGACAGCTAATAACACATGGTCTTGGTCTGGAGGAACATTCAACGCAGCATGTTTTCTTCAGTATGGTTTGTCAATGGTTGACCACTCTGGATTATCAGGGGAAAATATAAAATAGGCAGACCAAAAATACTATTGGATCAAACCTGTATAGTGTTTCAGTCTTCACATCATGTAATTTCTTACTGGCAATTGTGTTACATTTATGGCAGTGGAATTACTGAGCTGCAGCTACATTGTTAAACAACAGAAATTGATCCCTCAATGGACAGGCAATCAATGGAATGACACAAGGTGTTACAAAGTGAAGGAACTATTAGCCAGCAACAGAAGACTAATTTTCTCTTTTTGCAGTAGTATGAACATGCCTTGAGGAGAACAAGCCCTCAGCTCTGGTGTCTGGCAAAACCCAAAACACCTACATAGTCTAACCTTTAAAAAAAGACAATAAAAAAATAATAGTAGAATGTAAAGAAACATTCCAAAACATTTTCATTATTAGGTTGTCAATCAGAATATAATACAAGCGACCTTTTCAGGACTAAATCTCCAAAATGTGGGTCTCTTTCTGAAAATCAGGCATACAAGAGATCTATGAGAAGTCATGGATTACAGAGAGTAAAGATGTCTAGCTTAATCTATTAGATTTAGATGTTTTTTTATTGTACAGCTGATACCAGAAAAACAGAATATAGCTGTAAAAGGGATAAATAGGACGATCTTATCTTCAGAAGCTGTACTGTTGAAAGCCCCACAGAGATCAAATCAATGACCTTCGAGGAACGAGCTTTGTTGAAGTCCTGTAGAAAATGGTGTTAGGAAAGTGACAGAAAGGGAACAGAATCAGGAGATACAACAATGCTGTCTTATGTGGATATTATGGTATAAACAAAGGACTGAGAGATAATGTTGTCTAAAGGATCACACAGCGAGAACATGGCAGACGATCCATACAAACCAATGATAGCTCAGTGGGAGAAGATCTGTGCGTGAAGAACTGGTCAACATGGTGCCTTCAAGCCTTGATCTGCTGAATTACAGACAACAATGATCTTTTATTTCCATAACATCTACTAAAGGTTCTATATAGACCGGGGTACACTATTTTGGGTGCACAATAGGCAACTATTGAAATTTATCTGGTCATGACCACCAGACGTATTTTGTGCCTTTGTGATTGTGCTCAGTTTTCTCCTGGATGGCTGCCAAATCTAGTGCAACAGTTCATTTCTCGTTACCCTTTAATGATGGTAGAGGAAGGACATATTTTATTTTTTTTGTATTACTGCTTTGTGAGGTGACCACTTAAAAATGACAGTGATGACCACAACTTAGAAGTCCATGCACCTTAAAATGACAATGACTGTCTTAACCAGAACACAGCAAGTATACAGTGCACCGACATATACACATCGATGCCCTGGATACTTTAAATGCTAAAAATATAAATCTATAGAGAGAAAAAAAAAAACAAGTGTAGCCCTTTATTGCCTGAAAACAGGACTAAGAGCTCAATAAACCATTGAAATACACACAAGGAGCTGTTTTACCCACCAAAGATTGGTCATTTTGTCTATCTAGTTCTGAGATTTACACGGCAATACAAAAAAAAACTGTTAAGGTGGTGACCGGATTTTTATCTACACCCATGCTTGGTCACTTCCCCACCTACCAGACTATAATACAGGATATCCCCACCTGTAATTGGATAATGAAGAAGAATTTATAATCTTAATACTTCAAGAAGAATGTATTGATTTCCTGGCAGTATACTCAATGTTAGCCCATGCAACAGATTGGTTGGGAGTAAAGGCCCTCAATCTTTAAGTAAGTTTACAAGTCTCTCTGAAAAAAATAACTGATATGCCACATGGTCCTTCTGCAGAGAGCACCAAATTCAGACACTGGGCCTGATTTATCAAAGCTCTCCAAGACTGGAGAAGATAGACTATATTGGGGGAACCTGGGTTGGCTTTTAGTTGGCAAATAATTTAAATCCCGAACCAGATCTATTTGATGCCTAGGTCGATTACCCAGGTTCTTCCATGATAGTCTAACACTCCAGTCTTGGAGAGCTTTCATAAATCAGGCCCATTGTCAGGGGAAGTTCTGTGATCTTAGAAAAGGGTATTAAATGCCTGGAAATGCTAACACCGACAAAAAACTGTGACACATGAATATATATCCCATGCTAGGTCTACTTTAAGAAAAGAAGCAACATCAAAAATTGGACTTGGATGCCTGCAAAGATGGAACCGAGCCACCACCAACAAATAAAGAGAAAACTGTAATCTTTATGAAATTCATGACGTGGTATGAGCACAGATAATCCTGTTAGCTGCTGCCAGACTATTTGCTAAATGACAATCAGGGATCTGCCTTGAAATAATCTTTTCGGCGATAAAAATGTGACAACGGAATTTTTATTTGCATCTTCCAATCCCACAAAAAGCATAAGCGAGGCTTCGGCTTTTGAGAATAATACAATGCAGCTTGTGAAAGTGGAATTAGGAACAATTTGCTGCAGTTTTATTTTTAACGAACAATTGTACTGCTGGCTGTGGGTTGAGTGTATTGAAGCCTGATAGAGAAATGAACTTTTCTTGTTTTAGATTGTGCTAAGTATTAAGAATAGGCGCTTGATTGCCATTTGCTGCTTTCTGTGCATTCATGAAGGTGAATGACAGTCCAGTTGTGACAATTCTGGCTGACTGGAATCCTTACCCAACAAAGCCTTCATTGACCTTGGTGACAGGAGGGGAGAGTGGGACTAGGACTGTACTTTACATCGGAATACAATAAACCATAATATAAAGCATTATGTTTATGGGTTGGTTCATTTAAAACTGAGATCTTATGATTACTTTTACTACTACTACTACTATTACTACTATTACTATTAAATGCTCAAAATGTGAATCTCCATACAGGTACTTCTATCTCTCAGGAGATCTGCCAGACCCACTATAACTAAATCCAAGCATAATTTGCATACATTTTTTGCTCATTAGCAGCCCAAAAGCTTTAATGTGCAATATGTTTTGTCCTAAGTCTACTGGTACTACCCATTTAATATTTACACTTTCTTTTACATATTGACTTGCATATCAATTGCAGGAAGCCTTGGAAGCCAGAAAAATGGGGTCAGTTTGCATGTGTTTCACCCTCATGGTAATATCAGTCCCCATGTGTCCCTGTTAGTGAGATTCTCTTGTATTTTCCTGGTACTAAAAAATGAGGATAAATCCTAAATTTTGTATTACCACTAGAACAAGAGTAGAGGAGAAATCTTCTGGAAGAGAGAGTTCCTGTGATGATCAAAAGGGGATTTTCTGTACATTGGAATGACATCCTCCTAATGTTGTGCACAGGGAACAAGAGACATGAAGCAGCAGATCTACTTTAACTTGGGATTTCAGGTCTTCTATTTTTTGACTAAATTGCTAAACCCTTGTCACACTAAAGTGCGTTCCCAAGCTTTCTCCTCAGATCAGTGCTTGTGGTCCTTTTTAAGCAGAATGGCCCATTTCCCGTGCTCCCTGTTGTTTGCTCTTTCCCGCAGTAAGTGTGGCATTTTGCAGGCTGGGATCATAGTATCCCAGTATCATAGTATAGTAAGACTAAGCAATGCTTGTATGTCATTACATTGATCCTGTCTAGTTTAGGAGGATTGACCACCCTCCCCCACCACCATAGAAAGCAATGGAAGTGTTAGCGGCCTTACTGGACCAGGTAGAAGGTAAAATATGGATTTTTTAACAACAAAACTAATCTGGGTGAAGAGAATGGGGCAGGGGGTTTAAGTGGAACCTGTATTTTGCCCATACTGTATATTTTCCCATAGTCCCCTCTACCATTAGTCAGAAAAAGCCAGAAAATTTGGAGGAACAGGAACAGAGGAACATATGGCCTCCCCTCAATCTATTGCTTGATTACTCATTGGCAGTACACACTTCTTATGGTCCCCATCACTTTACCTACTAGCCTCAATACTAAAATATTACTATTTCTGCATCATTGTTACAAATTAGATAAACCAGCAAAACACAATCATTACTCCCAAAGTTGTCCCGCTGATGTGTTCATAAAATATTGAGCTCCCAGTAATTTTTTATTTGGGCTCCTGTCCATTTTGAAAAAAAACTAATTTGAAGTTGGCAGCCTATAAAAATAATACAATGGTAATCCATGTGAAAGAATGAATGTCCATATCAGAACTGACATTCATTAGATCAGGATCACTGCGTTCCAGACTCATTGGTCACATATGCCAAGGTTCTAACTACATGCCAAGGTCTGCTATGTGCCCCTGTTGCAGCCCCATAAAAGCAACGAGCTGGCACCAGTGCCAGAATATTATTGGCTTGGCAAAGCACAGAAATGTGAGCTGATGTGTTCTGTCCATGGCCAAGTTATATTTAGTCCACCGGTCCCACTCTAAATTCTCATCAGTCTTTAATGTACCATCACAAAGACACGTAGCAAAGTGATTAAATTAGGCTATATGGCTGTGACACTTGGCCAGTATAACATATGTTTAATTATACGTTGATTTGGTTATACATTTAGATCTAAAGCCATTGATTAAAATTCTTGTAAAAGCTTTACATGTCAATGGCAATTTAACATTTGTTTTCCATCTTTCAGAATATGCTGCCTGTCACATATGCCCCTGGTGAAGGCAATTGGCAGTGTCGACATACATTTCATGGACATGGTCCACTGTTGTCACTACAAGAAATAGTGAAGAAAAAATACAGATTTGGAGAATTAAAACTTTTAAATATTTTAAAATTAAGTTAAAAAAAGGAATAAATTGCAGCTTAGATGTTGGATCTGCAAACAATAATTTTTCTGGCTCTCTTCTTATATTTCGATCCCGAGATTCTGCCCAAAACAAAATTTATGTCCTAGGGTGACAACATTAACTCCCTGTAGCGTATCCGTGATAAGCAGCCTTGTCACTGTAGGTCATTCTGATATGGACTATAGATACGGACCTCACTCCTTTCCATTGCTTACTAGTTTACAGAAGATAACTTGGAAAGCTGATAACTTTTTTTGCAGCTATCATATGTAATATATTAGGTAGAACTCCAACCATGAATAAAAAGATAAATATAATGAGCCTGTTAAAAGAACAAAAAAAAATTAGGTTTTGCTGCAAAATTCAACTTCAACCCAAATATTTTCTCTGCACTACTTTTTTCTGCCACTAGATGTCCTTAGTCTGATGGCCAGCATCATTGGTCCTATTTCCTTTGGGCCTGGGTCATTCTGGACCCATCTCCAACATGGAACAGAACGGTGCAAGGAGAAGAAGCACAGTGATGAGATGATTTCCTTGTCTTTAGATGAACTGATTTGCTTTTTGTGCTGCTTCTCCCTCTCACACTCCAGCTCTGCTATACAAGGGCTGCTAGATTATGGCACCTTTGGTTTTTAATCGAAGCTGCATTCATCAGTGTCTTTGATAGTGATTGATTACAGATTTAAGCTTTTGTTCTTGGGTTCAGAAACACTTTAAATTATGCAACTGCAGAACATTTAAACCTGTTCATTTGCAATGTGCAAATATCCACCATATCCATACATCAGCTATGTCTGTGCAGAGAAAGGCTTTATGTACAATGATATGTAGGTGACAGGTCCACTTTAAAGAAAAAAACAAACACAATGGATTTAAAGGTTGGTCCCCTGTTTGGTATCACTGAAGTATTTTCTGATTAGGTCTGATGCAGCTGTCAGTTTGCATAAAGAAACCGAAGCAGAGCGAACAAGCTGCTGGTGAATTCCATTTCACATCTGACAAGAGCGTTACCGCACTTATAGAAGAGCCAGTGGAGGGAAAATAAGAAGGAGAAAGATGGAGTTCTAGGACCTCGTTTAGAGGCTGGGCTGTGAGAACAAAGATTACCGCATTCAGAGATGACATGCTGCAGTGCACAGGGACAGGGATTTCTCTGCTACAATGCATCTTTATTTCTAATCTAAAGAAAAAAACATCCTTGCATTGTCTGATTCCACCAGTCATCTCTATCAAGGTATATGAGAGACTGAAATCTGGTTGTTATCACCCACCCAAACCCCCCCTGGCCAATAATCATTCCTTTAATAAGTTTTAATTAATTGCACCAAATAAAATAAAAGTTTTAAAAAACATGAAGCATTGCTGATCTCTTCAAAAAAAGACTAACTGCTTAGCCAGCATGCTGATCCAATGGTTTCTGTCTACACAATAACAGAATGTCAAGATATGTAGGTATCCTTTAGCATAAAATGTCCTATAACACACGGCTAAGGCCTGGCTTGCAGGAAAGCTTTCCGCTATGGCTCCCGGAAATGATCAGCCTCCCATGTGGCTCCTGGAAACACTCAGCTGTCCATGTGGTTCCCGGGACCACTCAACCACTTGCACCAGCTGCTGGTTCTTCAGGAACCAGCGCTTGAACTTTTTACAGCATGCGGTACTGAATTGCTCACTGCCACTCCCATTCATTCTCTTTACCAGTCAAAGGTGAAAACTACATTACCCATTCTCACCTAGTGTTCCATGACAGCATGGGCTTCCTACAAAATATTCATAAAATGACCTTCTTCGAATGACTTATTATTTGTCATTGGGTTCCATCAAAAAATGCTAGGGGTTCCTTGAGCTGTGTTTGATTGGCTTTCCTTTTGATGCTGCCTGGACCAACACCAATTGGTAGAGCCATTCGCCAACATCCCTTGGTAGAGCGATTGGCTCAACTAGGGTTCCATGACATCATGGGGTTCCTACAAAATATTCATGAGAAGATGCTAATTGGATTGCTTATTATATGTCATTGGGTTCCTACACACCTTGGTAGAGCCATTAACACCAATATTCTTTGTGGGTGTTAGTAAAAGTGGCATTCTGACAACAAACATAAGAGTCTTTAAAAGGGGTTTTCCAAGATTCCTCTTGGATAAAAGGGTTGAGAAAGGCTGTGCTACATTACGAAATGGGTTCAGGGGTGTAAGGAAGTGGTAACCATAGCACAACTTCCCCACCCATGAGAAAATAGCCTTGGGGCCATTTCAGACCCATGGTGAGTATTGTTCTGCTCTGTGCTCAACTGCTGAACCATTTTTTTTGACATAGCTGCAGCAGATTGCAGCACGGTTCTCAAAAGCAACAAGTCACAAATGCAAATGTTGTTAACTACGATGCAGTTTGATGTTCCTGGGTGCCCAGCAGCAGTTTGCTATGCACTTGGGAGCACCTAACTGCATGGTTTTCCACTGTGGGTGTTAAAGGGTCCTTGGGTTGCTTCAAAACACTCAGGAAACACTGCTTTTGATATATATGTTATTTGTATCTCTCTCCAGCTTGATTCATTTATTGGTCCTTTAAGTCACATTGCTCATTCACTGCTGCAGCATTTTTATCATCAAGTTCTAGTTCAATTTGTCTCTTTCGAGTCAGCCTCCCTTGGGCAGAGAGGGGTTAAGGATCGAATTTAAATCCTCGCTTAGTGGAAGCTGCAGATTCATAAGGTTAAAATCAGAACAAATCAACTCTCCTATCCCCCGCTCCACTTAGAGAGCGACGTCCTGCCCTTGCTCGGAGGCAGCCATCCTGCGCAGAGTGTAACACTGCCATTTGTCTGGGGAACCCGCCTGCAGATTTACAATAATTTCTCACAATTGTTATTTTCTGGTGCATGGGACGAGGACTGGGTTGATTTTGTAAAGGATGTCCCGAGGCTTTGTTCTGTGCAATCCTGTCCAATTATGTCTTAATTCTCAGCAGTAAATGCCATCCATTCCACAAGCTAATGACCAGTAACCACAAGGCATCACACTGTACCCTGTATGCTGGGGAAAATAATGACCTTAAATCACATAAAAATCTAAAATCTGCTGAGTACTTCAATATTGCCCACAGCCTCTCATAAATCTTAAAGGATATAAGGATATATATATATATATATATATATATATATATATATATATAT
>NC_092864.1:11476439-11488681 GCF_032062135.1 Pyxicephalus adspersus
TCCATGTATCATTTATTTTCATTTATGTCTGCCTAGAACTTAACCTTTCTTACTAGAAACTATTCAGTTCTTCCTATGCCCCTACTAAGAAGACTGCCTTTTCTTAATCAATAATTAAAAAAGACAGAGCAAGAATAGGATGTCAATTGGTCTTCTTGCCACTTTTAAAGAAATTGATGGTTTTGGGACTTAGAAATGGTGGAAACCAAATCTGGAGATATGATTTACCGTTCAATGGAATGCCACCAAATGTTTCCATGCCAAAAGTGTTCGTGGACATAAATTTCCATAAACCTTTACTTGTATTGGTACAAATACATGATCATGATAAGGTATTAGTAGCTAGAAATTTATGGCCTTGTCAGCCTTGACTGGAGACCCTTGAGAATCTCAAAAGAAACTATCAGTTTCCAGCACCCCATATTTAAGACTTGCTCCTCTCCGAGAAGTCAACATTTGTCCCTATGATGTTACATTTGTCATATTAGTCATTATGTTGAAGAAAGCATTCCAAAATATTGCTCGGTTTCAGTGCTCGGCCTACATTACTCATGCAGCCTCGATATTGCATGCAGGTACATGCGGTTGCATTCTACGTACTGATCGCATAAAGGGAGGTTTGAGAGGAAAAGGCAACAGAATGAGTGTCAGTCATCAAAGGCCAAAGTGATGCATTGCTGTGTCTTACAGAGCTTTTTAGGTCAATAAACCTGACCTGTCTTCTGCAAACAGTCCTTGATTAGGCCGAAGAACATTAAAGGCTACCCCAGCCCAACCAAGCAGAACCTACAATATATATTTCATTCATTTTAGCTCTCCAATGGCTGCCAATTTTGAGCTTGACCAATCAGTCCTGTCCATTTTCTAAGGTCAACATATATGTGTAAGGTAGCAGCTCATTGGTTGACATGGGTTAGCCCACCACTTTGTTCCAAGCAGAAGAGGCAGCCATGTTGTAGCCTTTGTTCAGTTTCCATTCTCTGGATGGCAGTATGATAAGGCACAAATAACTTTAAACAACAGAACTGTTTTTAGCTCATACAAACCCCACAAAATAGCTGCCTCTAGTGTGTGCAGACGACAAGGTCATTTTATTTAAGAAAGTGTTACAGTAGGTATCATCCAAAGGTAAGTACAGCAAACCTTGTTTAGTAGGGAATTAGTCTACATGCAATGCTGTATTTCAGTGAAAATTGTGAGCAACAAAGCCAGAGAATGAAAATAGTGTCTTGGAAAAGCTTTTTCTAGTTTTAATAGGTCAGGAAGAGTTAGAACCTGAGAAGGTTTCTCTTTACAGAATAGGAAGTAAATAATATCTCCCTATTTCATGTCCAGTTTATAGGTGGCAGTGGGGCTCCAATGCTTTCCTGATCTATTGAAAACTTAAGAACTTGGAGTTGGGCTTTAGGCACCAAAGCAGTACACAACCTAAATTGTCACCTTACACAAGAATATATCTGAAGCAAACATGCATGTGCATGTTTCTGAATTATCCATATCAGGTGTGTAAATGTGGACAAATGTAAAATTCACATGTTGCATGGCTTTATTGTTCTTAGAAGTTAGTTGGCATATAAATTGCCCTTGTGTGTTCTGTTGCAGCTGTTTCCAAAAAAAGGAGTTTCCCTTGTAAGGTATTGAAGCCACTCGAACTTCATCTCATTTACTAAGCTAAGTGCAAAGGGACACTTCACTTTGCTATGTCTACCACCCAAATTTCTTTAGTAAATCAACCGTATTGCAGCTGGTTAAAATTTACAACCTCAAATGGACTTCTAAGGATGACTGTCTCTCTCTTCTGAGGCTGTCATTGGTATTGGAGCTTGTTCCTGGAGCAGTGCTGGAACTGTGGTACACAACAGGTTTGCAGCATTGCATGCAAAGTTAGTTTGGACCAGCAATGCTTCCGGCAATCTGGTAATGGAAACTTCCAGCATTTTACAGAAGCCATTAGGACATAGAGCCATACTTCCTCAAAACAGCCATACGTCATACGGTGGAGTGACCAAAACCTATAGATTATGTGCCAGAATTTTTTTTTTTAAACTACACTCCACTGTGGGAATACAGATTCATCTGTAATATAATTTGTGGCAGAAATATGTCATGCATGTCAACCACTTAAAGCCATGCAACATGCACATTTCCATCTTATCCAGATTTCCATGCCTGACTTGTCTTCCTGCTTTCATTAGTGTTCTTCATTTCTGAATCATCCATAATACATTCCTTAAAGTGAAGGTATGCTTTTCATAATCTAGGCTAAAGAATTGTTTTTAAAGGGGGTCTACTCAAAACTGATATTTATTTTTTATGCATATACTGGCATGTTGATTGACATGCTTATTACATTTGTGGATTTAAGTGGTGACATCTGATACCTTCACCAGAGATCCCAGTCCCATCCATCTGCTTTGGCCACCATACGGCATTCTTTTTCTTCCATTGGTCATTAATGAGGACAAAGCTATATTAGCAATTTTAATCTCTTGCTATTGGGAGATAAAAAGAGACCCTGTCATTTGGAAACATGACAAGTTCTTCCAAAGAAGAACAGTCACCCCATCTGCTGCTACTGAGCTTTCTAGATGCTCTGTTCCTTCATTTCATCCCTCAGTAAATACCTGGTGCTTCTGGCTATGGGAGAACATGGCTTTCTCCCTTTTACTCTAAAATTAAGTCTTTGTGTGAAAATTGTCAGAGGAGGAGATTCCAGATGGGTCTTTCATTTTGTACTTGGAACAATAACGCTTTTCTATTCAATGGACTTCATATAAGTGCCACTTTACTAATATACTTCTCCTCTTCCTCCTCAGATGAAATTGGGCCTGAGCAGCCAATCGCCAAGCCCAAACATTGTCATGATTGTCAGAGGGGTGAATGTAATGAACCCTTTGTATGCCTTAGTTCGCTGCCAGTCATTTATTCAGAATATATATACACAGGAGATTGTTATTAGCTCAGTCATCCCAATCAAATTGCTAGTTATTAATTACTTGGAGCAGCAAATGATCTCTAGGTGGAACAAATGGCTCCCTATGGGGCAAGCTACACAAGTAGCAGGTTGTACTAATCAATTACACACGATTGAACCACTGTGTTTGATCCATATGAGATCACATACTATCATTTACCTATCTGCCAGAATTTCTCAGTAACAAGAGATTAAAATTGGGAGGGTAGCTAAGCCCTAATATTGAGTTATTAAATAATTAGAGGCCACTGTTCCCCTCATTAATGAACATATCAGTTTTAGGTAGAGGTGGAATTTATATGCTATAGTATTTCACCTGCTTCCATTTGCCTTGACATACACTTTAATATAGAATTCCAACCTGCAATCCAACAATAAGCCATGGACACTAATGGTGGAGAGATCAAGTGATGATCATATTATTTTTATATCAACAACATTTCATACCTTAAGACAAGGCTGGATTGTTGTTATGGGGCCGTATGTTGTACAAGTATAGACAAGGAGAACATCTGCTCCTCAAGACTCAAGATTCAAAATGAAAATGAAAGCAAGAAAAAAACGATAGAACAGAAGGAGGTTTGGATTGTTCATAGCAACTAATCTAATTCCAGCTGTAAAAAGGAGACCCAGATTCAGATGGTTTGCTATGGACCACAGGTAGACAATTTTAAGGCTGTATGTTCCCTTCAGCTGGGATTATACTTTTACACCAACTATTTCTTTAAAATAACCAAAAATGAATCTTAGAATATCCTGCCACCGCTTTGTCCTCAATAACTGACCGCTCGCGTCCTGTTTCCATCTCAAAAGATTTCCTTCCGGTTGGCCGCGTATGAACGGTTCTACGCAGCCTGAAGCTAGCTAGACTACGGCAGGCAGAGCTTCAGAAAGATTGGTTAAACAGTCTACCGACCAGACATATACAACGCCTTACTCCTGCGTTTTTTCTCCAGGCGGCGCAACCGTTTTTCCTCCCGGCGCCGGGCCTCCTCGGCCTCCTGGTGCTGGCGGCACTTGTGGAAGTTTTCCACCACCACACCGACGAACATGTTGAGGACAAAGAAGCTAACGATGAGGAGGAAGGAGATGAAGTAGAGGAGCATCCAGGGATTGTGGTTCCGGACGGGCTGCAACAAGAGGAGACAGTTGGGTTAAGCTTTGTGCAATATTGATGGAACGATGTTCAACTGACCTGTAAATTGGAAAGTCTACATGGCTAGTCAGCAAAAATATCAGGTGTCAAAAACTAAAACAGCTTTAAGACCATTATTAGGACAAAATCATAAATTAAAATAAAATTTAACAATGCCAACTTGTTTTAAAGGTACAAGGTACATCCTTGCTCCTTTACCTACTAAGCCAGACTTACAAAGAAAGGACAGGAACTATTGCACTGGAGCCTCCACCTTCAAAGTAACCCAGCAATACCAATTCACATATTTATTAAATGCCAACTTCAAAGAAGATGTGTTTTATTCCTTGTACCTGTACATCAGGGGCCACAGCATCCAGTCCGTCATACATAATGTTCACCCAGCCATCTTTAGATGATAGTACAAATAGTGACATGAGGGCCTGGAAGGAGACAGGGTACAGTCTACATCAGAAGCATTCAGGGACTTGTAAATTCCAAACAGATAATATTATTATGTAGCCATTGGCTACTTTTTTATGATATTAGCAGAAGCAGAACATTGACAAAAGAAAAGGGTGTCCAGATGGTGGGGTGAAAAGAGCTGAGGACAGGTGAAAAATCTAAAAGAACCATAGAAATGAAGAACCCAATTGATTGACCTTTAACACATTACCTGGGTTAGCACTCAAGATCTTTGTATTTACCTGCATATTCCTTGACCAGTTAAGTTAAGTAATAGCCTATTGGCTCAGTAGGAAATGATTCCAACTTGATATTTTAGTTGCTTGGAGATGCTGGTGAACAGCAGCCATCCACCCACTTTTCTTTCTCTCCCTTTGTGCCATAAAGGGAGAAGTCTCCCATAGGATGGTCTCCCATGGGGTCTACCATAAAGAGTCTCCCATAGGGAGGTTTAACTACTCCAGATCCTGATCTTGTTAAAGACTCAGAGCTAGTGATGTAGCAAAGAGTTGCTCAGCTTCTGCACCATCCACAGTGCCCATTGTTGAACCAAATGCAATCAATGGGCATTGCTGAAACCACTTAGACTGCAAAATCCTTAGATGGTGTCAGCACTCACAACAAAGTGCATACATTGGCAGATCAACAAATATTTTTCTGTAATTTCAGGGTCTTGGTGGGAACAGCTAACCTTTCATAGTGTGGTGGGTTGACGTCGGGAACTATCATCTATACCAGTTTTCATTGTTTTTTAGCCATCATTTTTACAACCTACCTGACCAAGATTATCGAAGTTGTATTTCCGTCTCACCCACTTGTTGCGCAGCCCAATGCATTCTGATCTGTTAGTGACATTGCGGACATCAGGCCCCTCGCAGGTATAAAACTTGCCTTTGAAGAGCTGGAATAAAGACGTTGGTTTATTCTAGATAGCAAGGCAGATAACAAGGCCCTCAGTGTATCTTCACATCATCGGCACGGACATTCCCAAGATAGTAACCAACACCTAAAACACTTTATCACCATCTTAAAGTTGCTTTGGACATTTTTCTTTTCCTTAATTTTACTAGGAAAGAGAATTAAGGGCAGAGCATGAATAAAGTAATTGACTGCAAGCACAGCCACATAATCGCCAAATATCTGTACAAATTATCACTTAACTCTTATCTTTAAATGTTGCTTTAAAATAGTAGAACACACACTTTAAATTCTCTATGTACATCATTTATCAAGCAGTGTCTAGCAAAAATGATTTAACAATGGCACATGTCATTATTAATGTGTACTCTCATTTATGCAACAAGACACTCTTATGATCACAGCAATGGTGAAGGCTCTGTCATTGTCTTGTACCTGAACTCCCAGAATCCCAAAGATAATAAAGAAAGCGCAGCAGATGAGGACGATGTTTCCGATTGGTCGAAGTGAGGAAATCAGTGTCTCCACCACCAGCTTAAGCCCTGGTGCTCTGCTGATGACCCTGAAAAGAAAATCAGAAGAGGATATGGTTTGCAAAGTTGGCCAAAAAAGCACATATACCAGGGCTGAACGTTCTTACAAGAAAAGGATAAAATATAGTGATGTATAGGTATTCATAAGTTTCCTTTTGAAATGAACATTTGGCAATGCTATAACCCTTTAGGTAGCAGTAATCTATACTTAAAACAAGCCCTCACTGACCTCTGTAGCAGCAGGCACGGTGGAGCAATCAGTCTTAAAGTTCACATCAGAAGCACATTTTTAAGCAGCATAACTCACCCCTATTCTCTTCCTAGAGTTCCTGGTCTGTACTTACATTATAGAATAATAAGCTGGTAGATTGATAAGTGACTTCAATGAGAGGGAGCAGAGCTGATGAGTCATTTCTGGGAGGAAGAAGATGTGAAAGAGGGAAAACTGAGCTGCAGGGAGAGCTGGGTTAATTTGTTATTGCTGGGAGGTGGGTAGCAAGAGCAGAGTCACTTGTAAGATGATAATCAAGAGGAGCTGAGCTGCTGAGTGACTCCTTGGAGGAGAACCCAGAGGAGCTGAGCTGCTGGGTAACTGATGGGAGGAGGGAAGCTGTGATAGTTGCTGATTTATGCCTAGAAGGAGGAGGATCTGAGCAGCTAATCCACTTCTGGGAGTGAAGAGCCAAGGAAACTAAGATAATAAGTCACTTTTGGAAAGATGTAAATAGGGTGGGGAGGGGGTAGCTGCTGCATCATTTCTGGGTGGCACAATAAACCACTTCTGGGGGGGAGGTGGGAGCGATGGGGGCTGCTAAGAGGAGGATTTTAGTGCTTCCCCTGCTGCCCTACAGAAAAGGGCCACTGTGTCACAAAAGCAATGCGTTCTAGTGGGCCCTCCTTCTCACTTCCTGGGGGCCCAAGATCACCAGTCTGACCCTACTTACCATCTTTATAATTTTTTAAAAAGGAGTAATAATTCTTAAAAAAATAATCTTGTCTCTTGGCCATTGATTTGTAGAGATGCACAAATTTATATATATGTTTTCTACTATTTCAGATACAGTTTTTTTAGGGTGAATGAACAATTTTCTCTCACCCCAGTAAGCAGCATACATGCTTCTTGCTGGCTGATCATGTCTGGTCCACTCAAGCATTTGAGGCCCAAGCCCTGCGCATTTGATTTTTTTCCCCCTCCCCAGCAAAGTCAATCTCAGCCTTGAACTGCCGTCCTCTGTGGGTTTGGGGGAATCTGTTTGTGAACAAACACTGTAATGAGTCCCCAAGTCTCTCTGTGTCTCTCTCGGGAGCAGGGAGGTCAGCAAACAATTCCAGAGCTCGCATTTTTCTGCCTGCATATTCTTGTTCAGTGCTCACATCTCTAATGAAATCACAGAGGACTGAGAGAAAGTACAAGCTGCTGCTCGCTGGCAGCGGGAGACAGGGAAAAGATGTTATTAGCCCCCATCGCTCCTTGTAAAGAAAAAGATGGTTATAGTTCTGGCGTCTGTGTTTGACAGCAAAACATCTTTTGAGCTTTCAGACGAGACTCCAGGTCTACTGGCCAAGCTAAATTCCTATATTCACCTATGGGCAATGTCCAAAAAGAAGGTGATGGCAATTATTCAGTACCTGTACTTGGGAAGAAATATCTTCAGCAAAGATTATATAGTGTTACCGTAGTTGGTACAATGCACTATTATCCAAAGAGTGCTGACTTCAAAAGTATCTCTGCTGGGAACCCAGAGACCCAACCAGTCATATTTAAAGGGCTCCAGCTCAAAATGTGATGTGAGCATCTTAGAACTGGGTACTGTCATTCCCGCCCTGAATTGTAGGTGGTGCTTTGTAGTTAGAAACTGTGGTCTTGAGCTCTGGATGATGAAAATTTTATGTATCAGTGGCATCAGATTGACATTAGTTAGGGATACTTCCCAGATCCTTCATTGATGGGGGCATCCCCATTGACTAGTCAGCACAGGCTCCTCATGTGTTGATACAAAGTATTGGATTGTTGGAGACCTTCTTCTAAATTACAGAATGAAATACACATTCAGTTCTTTCTGGGATGAGAATGAAGGATACCATTTGCACAACAGGTGTAGGAATCCACCCCTCCTATAACCCCAATTACCACCAAAGATTCATGAAGAAATATTAAACAAAAATGCTTTTTATTTATCTCTACATTTTCATTATTCTACCATTTCCAAGTAAATATCTCTTCATAAAGGGCTTGTGGTCATAAGGATGACTTCGTTTTTATCATAATGCCTCTTGAAAAACTTGGACAACCTTACACTTTAGAACTTTATGGTAAGGTTGCCACCTTGTTGGTATTTTACTGGCCTTGCTGGCAAAATGTTTACTTCTTGTTGCCAATGGTATTATTAGACGAAAAGATTTTTAAGTCCAGAAGTGGGACCAATCCTATGTTCCCCCTATTCTTGGTGGATTAGTCATATTGAAAAACCACCTGAATGAGGTGTAGAGATAAGCCGGCAGAATTTACTTGTCCAAGAGAATGAAAACACAATACTTTGGTTGGGAACCCTAAGGAATGTTGTTATATATATATAAATATATACTGTATATATACCTAGAAAACCAAATGATATTTACATGGTTGGATAAATTCTTCTTCGTGGGCACCTTGGATGATGCCTGAACAAAGATGACTCTGGAGACAAAGATATAGGAAGGCATTGTGTTTGATTTATTAAAGAAGATAAACTGTCATGGAAGAAACTGGGTGATCTAGGAAACCTGGAACAGATTTCTTCAAATTTCTTGAAATATTTTCAATCCCAGGCCAAATCTATTTCTGGTTTGCTATATCACCCAGGTTCTCCCAAGAGAATCTTCTCCAGTCCTACAGACTTTTTCTAAACCAGATCCACTAATGTAAGTTGTACTGTAGGAGGTCATAAATTCTTGGAAGTATTATATTTACACATGAGTTAGCATGCGTGTCCTTTACTTGCCCACAGAAAAAAAACCCCAAGAATACTAGATTACAGAGCATTTTAAACTGTAGAAATAATCTGTCTGTTCTTTTTGGCCAGGCGTCCCCTTGAATAAATGTATTCAATTCCAGAAAAGTAATTTACTTTGTGAAGCCTGACATCTTTTTACTACCAAGTACGCTACTTGACTCGTCTTTCTTTCCAAGAAAATGAAATGCGCCAAGACCTAGTGGAACTACTTTCAGGAAGGTGACTGGATTTGGCATTGCATTGCCGTTAATTCCCCCGCTGTCAGCTCAGGAATGGGGTTGGGGAAGGAAGGAGGGAGTGCCAACCATCTATCAGCTGTCACATGACCCTGGCTGTACCCCGGCTATACATAATTTATTCTTTCCTGGAAAGACTAAAAGCCTATTTTTTTTTCGTTTTATGGAGGCTCTTTCCCCCAAGTTGTGGCGTACGTGAGAAGGCAAATAAATTTAAAAAAAAAACACATTAGTGTAACACCGAGTGATTCTGTCTGGCAATCGCGTTTCGCCCTTGACAAAAAAATTATAATCATTTATGTCAAAATACAGTGCGGACCTGAAGGATCCCATTAGAGGCAGAGAAGCCGGTGCCAAGTGAGAATGAAGTGTATGCAAGGTCTGATTAGGGCGGGTTTGTAGTTCAGATGCAGAAAGCAGCAGTACGTCTAGAGGAGGCTAATCAATGTCATTCACATGCACACCAGCTGCATGAGGAGCTAGACCGCTCATCTGTGTCCTTGCTAATCCCCTGGCACTTGACTTGGGCAGGTATATTTAACATTACTAGATGTCAAAGTTTTCTTTTTTTTTTTCTTTGGATTCTAGGACAAGAACACTTATAGTAATCCTTTTCAAGTGGAATAATTTTTAATAGAAATGGAACAAAATAAATACATTACGGCACATTTACTTTTGTAGTATGCTAATGCACATAAGTGAAGGTGCGGATGAGAACAGGCGTTTTAGAGGAATATGATCACCCTGTATAAATATTTAAATGGTTCATATAGAGAGCTCTCTTCCCCATTATTCACTTTAAGGTCATTGCAAAGGACAAAGAGGCCCTCTTTGTGTCTATAGGAGAAAAAGTTTATTCTCTGCATAAGGAAGGGATTCTTCACATGTGGAATAGGCTCCCTAAGGAAGTAGTTAGTAGTCAAGAAAACTCTGGATGCTTTTCTAGAAGCACAGAATATAACTGAGTAATATAAGTTTGAAAGGAATGACGGCAGACCAAGATCTCACAGGATCAGGAATATTTTCCTTCCTCTGGATCAGCCATGTATATATGGTTTTCAGGAATATGCTTATTTCCAGTAATTTTTTCCCTAGTGGTTGGACTTGATGGATTTGTCTTTTTTCAACCTGACTATGAATGTCACATGTTAACGTGCGTTGCATTAAGGCAACCTTTTAAAAGTCAAAGGAAGTGCCAATGCACCCTTATGTGCCTCCTATCATCATGACCTCTGTAAATACATGAATTAATTAGCTTCTTGTGCTGTTTCTCCTTCACCTAGTCTCTGTTGTGCAGAGACTGCAAGAGGGTGATACTAAATGACATTCAGGTACTTACACTGCTTGCATTCACAAATAAATATTCAGAATAAACAATAATGATTATATTTATTGGTTACAAAATTGTATTCATTTTTGTCTTCTATATTTACAAAGGAAAGGTCTTTTAAACAATGCAAAAACCCTTACCTCAAAGGCCGCAGTGTCCGTAACAAACGCAGCACCCGCAGGATGCCCAGGATCTTGGCGCCCCCGGCAGAAGCCAGAGACACGATGATGTCGATGATGGAAACAAACACCAGGACTCCATCAAGAACGTTCCAGCTACTCTGCAGGTACGCTCGCTCCCCAGAGACAAAGCCAAGTGCAACCACCTGCGCCAGGGAAGAGGCGAGAGCCAGGTTAGGCAAACATGATCGTGGTGTTCTTTTTTTGGTAATGTTCACTTTTGAATAGTCACCACAATTATTAATTTTCTAGAAAATATTATTACAATGTAACCACTTTACCTTAATTGTCATTTCCACAACAAAGATGGCTGTGAAGATGTAATTGGAGACACTGAGGAAGATCCGCTCCTGTGGATAAAAAATGATAAAGATATTAAATGAAAAGCAATGCAAAGGCTATAATAGGTTCATAAAAAATGAAAGTTACCAATAGACAGAAGTTGGGGGCCCTATCTAATGCAGAACATGCAACATATATTATCCAATCACTTATTAGATAAGAGATCAGAAGTATCTGTTAAAAAAAAAAATCACTGCATCAATCCAAAGTCTTCCAATGACAAAATCAATCAGGAAGCTAGGGCTATTGCTGTGAAAAAGCTATAAGTAGAAAAGCTTGTTCTCTAGCAGTAGCCGAACAGAAGAAACTTTGTCGTGTCTGAGGAAGAAGTGGTTGCATTGTAGAGGTCAGACACACCCCTGCAGAGCCAGATCTCTCCAATCAACAAAGCTCATGTTCCCTGATTGGATAGCTGTAACTCTGACAATGTAGGGGGCATACTAGACCTCTGCAGAGAGCTTGCCTCCAACAGAGAATAAGAGTCCTTTGCAGCCAGCTCGTAGCTTGAACAGGTTTTTCACCTTTTATCAAATTCCAGGCACACAATTTTTTTATGTGATTTATTGGTAAGAGCGATGGGGCTTTAATGCACAAAAACCCATCAGCAGCAGTTTAGTCAACACAGTACATCACTGATTTATAAAAGCTCTCCAATAGACTATCATGGGACAACCTGGGTCATCCAGCAAACCTAGAATGGTATTTTCCTAGGCACTATTTGCTATTAGCTAGCAAATATTTCCAATCCTGGACCAAATGCATTCTAAGCTAGCTGGATCACCCAGGCTCTCCCATGACAGCCTAGCTCAGTGTTTCCTGACATTTTTTAACATGAGGGAACCCTTAAAAAAACTTTCAGGTCCTCAGGGAACCCCCTCTATAATTACTGTATCCACAGCTCACAAGTAGATTAGTATGATGGTCAGTGGTAATATTGTCTCTTACATTGCTGACCAGTGGGAAGAATGTCAACCTTACAGATAGCCAAAAAGATCATTGGTGTCACTTAAACTGACCTGAGAGATACAAAGTGCTCATTTCTCAAGGAACCCCTAGCAACCTCAGGAGGAACCCTGGTTGAGAAACACTAGTATAGACTGTTGATCATCGAGAGATTGCACATTTGCCAAGAGGCAG